>NC_091954.1:114014150-114256650 GCF_031021105.1 Erythrolamprus reginae | reverse complement strand
TTTGGGCTGCATTGCACCTGGAAGTGAAGGACCACAGATTTCAAAGGGTCCACCAATCTCTCTTCCCAATTCCACCCACCCCACCTGGCTGGAGGTACCTGAGAGAAATTCTCCCACTGGAGAAAACCCGGAGCAGGAAGTTTCCTTCCGTATTATTCAGGAAAGTGCTGGGAACGACCAGGTAGTAACCAGGGGAAAGCTCACAATGAAGATGGACCTCTCGGTTGAAGGAATGACACGCCGTGCTCGCAACGGGGGGCGCAGAGAGCGTCTTGGGGAGGTTGAACTGTTTCTTCTCAATCTGGAAGACAAGAGAGCAGCATGGGCCTGGATACAGGAAGTCCTCGACTTACAACAATTCATTTAGTGTAGCCGTGTCAAAACTCGATTTCATTGAGGGCCGCATCAGGGCTGTGTTTGACCTCGGAGATCTGTTTGTGTGTTAGAATAAAGCCTTACTTGGTATCGGACCAGATTACTTACAGGACCGCCTTGTGCCACATGGGTTAGGTCCCACTGAGTTGGTCTTCTCCAGGTCCCGTCAACTAGACAATGTCGTTTGGCGGAGCCTAGGGGAAGAGTCTTCTCTGTGGGGGCCCCGGCCCCCTGGAATCAGCTCCTCCCAGAGATTCGTACTGCCCCCACCCTCCTCGCCTTCTCTAAGAGCCTTAAGACTCATTTATGTCACCAGACTTGGGCCCATTAGATCTTGACCCTGGCCAACAAACGATTGTATGGTTGCTGTACAAATGGGTGTGATTAATTTTAATATAACTAGATATTTTAGATAGTTATGTAATTTTAATTTAATTGGATTTGATCTTATTGTAATCTACGAGTTTACGCAGAGGGGCGGCATACAAATTTAATAAATACTAATACTAATACTAATAATAATAATACTGTTTTTATATGTTGAAAGGCACCCCGAGTCTTCAGAGAGGGGCGGCATAGAAATCCAAAAAAACAAAGAAAAAACATTCATGACTGGTTAGTTTCTCTAAGTAAATAAACTAACTGAAAAAATTAAAAAGGAATTAAGAGAAACGGGCAAAGTTGCAAATTTATTTATTTATTTATTTATTTTATTACTTAGATTTGTATGCCGCCCCTCTCCGAAGACTCGGGGCGGCTCACAACATGTAAAAACAAATCATAAGCAATCAGACAAATTTAAAATATTTAAATATTTAAAAAAACCCATATGCTAACAGACACACACACAGACATACCATGCATAAATTAAACGTGCCCAGGGGGAGATGTTTCAGTTCCCCCATGCCTGACGGCAAAGGTGGGTTTTAAGGAGTTTACGGAAGGCAGGAAGAGTAGGGGCAGTTCTAATCTCCGGGGGGAGTTGGTTCCAGAGGGCCGGGGCCGCCACAGAGAAGGCTCTTCCCCTGGGGCCCGCCAACCGACATTGTTTAGTTGACGGGACCCGGAGAAGGCCCACTCTGTGGGACCTAATCGGTCGCTGGGATTCGTGCGGCAGGAGGCGGTCTCGGAGATATTCTGGTCCGATGCCATGAAGGGCTTTAAAGGTCATAACCAACACTTTGAATTGTGACCGGAAATTGATCGGCAACCAATGCAGACTGCGGAGTGATGGTGAAACATGGGCATACCTAGGTAGGCCCATGACTGCTCTCGCAGCTGCATTTTGCACGATCTGAAGTTTCCGAACACTTTTCAAAGGTAGCCCCATGTAGAGAGCATTACAGTAGTCGAACCTCGAGGTGATGAGGGCATGAGTGACTGTGAGCAATGAGTCCCGGTCCAGATAGGGCCGCAACTGGTGCACCAGGCGAACCTGGGCAAACGCCCCCCTCGCCACAGCTGAAAGATGTTGTTCTAATGTGAGCTGTGGATCGAGGAGGACGCCCAAGTTGCGGACCCTCTCTGAGGGGGTCAATAATTCCCCCCCCAGGGTGATGGACGGACAGATGGGATTGTCCTTGGGAGGCAGAACCCACAGCCACTCCGTCTTATCCGGGTTGAGCTTGAGTCTGTTGACACCCATCCAGGCCCCAACAGCCTCCAGGCACCGGCACATCACTTCCACCGCTTCGTTGACTGGGCATGGGGTGGAGATGTAAATCTCCCTGATGGGGAGGCTTGCAACAATAAAGATGGATATCTTACCTAAAATTGTCTTTCTATTCCAGATCATCCCAATAAAATTAGATCAAGGATATTTTAGGAATCTAAACAAAATAATAAGTAAATTCACTTGGCAACAAAAAAAAGAATTAGGATAAAAATGCTTCAAGAAGCAAAAGACAAGGGGATTTGTATTTTATATATATTTTATATAAGTTTTTATATATTTTATTATTAGATTTGTTCCATTGTTATAGAAACATAAAAACATAGAACACTGATGGCAGAAAAAGACCTCATGATCTATCTAGTCTGCCCTTATACTATTTTCTGTATTTTATCTTAGGATGGATCTGTGTTTATCCCAGGCATGTTTAAATTCCGTTACTGTGGATTTACCAACCACGTCTGCTAGAAGTTTGTTCCAAGGATCTACACTCTTTCATTAAAATAATATTTTCTCATGTTGCTTTTGATCTTTCCCCCAACTATATATATACTGTTATACTGTTTTTATTACTGTTGTGAGCCGCCCCGAGTCTTTGGAGAGGGGCGGCATACAAATCTAATAAATTGAATTGAATTGAATTTGGTTTACCAGATTGGAGGGAATATTATCAGGCGGCAGTTCTTACATGGGCAAAAGAATGGATTAAACTGGAGAATACAAGAGTACTAGAATTTGAAGGACATGACCTACAAGATGGTTGGCATTCCTTTCTATGGGATGACAAACACAAATCAAACTGTTACTTTTCAGGACATTACATAAGAAAATTAATATTGAATGTTTGTTTGTTTGTTGATTGATTTGATTTGTATGCCGCCCCTCTCCGGAGACTCGGGGCGGCTAACAGCAATAGTAAGACAGCGTATAACAATAATCCAATACTAAAAACAATTAAAACCCATTATAATAAAAAACCAAACATACATACAGACATACCATGCATAAAATTGTAAAGGCCTAGGAGGAAAGGGTATCTCAATTCCCCTATGCCTGGCGGCAGAGGTGGGTTTTAAGTAGCTTACGAAAGGCAAGGAGGGTGGGGGCCATTCTAATCTCTGGGGGGAGTTGATTCCAGAGGGCCGGGGCTGCCACAGAGAAGGCTCTTCCCCTGGGTCCCGCCAAGCGGCATTGTTTAGTTGACGGGACCCGGAGAAGGCCCACTCTGTGGGACCTAACTGGTTGCTGGGATTCGTGCAGCAGAAGGCGGTCCCTGAGATAATCTGGTCCGATGCCATGAAGGGCTTTATAGGTCATAACCAACACTTTGAATTGTGACCGGAAACTGATCGGCAACCAATGCAGACTGCGGAGTGTTGGTGTAACATGGGCATTTTTGGAAAAGCCCATGATTGCTCTCGCAGCTGCATTCTGCATGATCTGAAGTGGATGAACATTAAAAAACAAATGTATAGAGGCATTTCCCATTTTTTTTCACCATTAGAAGCCTATGTACATCCTACATTTTAAAAATTCGGCAAAATTATAACCCACAAAGAACCGATATAAAAGAAGAAGAATTGCTAAAAACTAGATTAGAACTATGGGACGAAGGGATATATCCAGAGCGGTGGGAGTACCTCCAGATAAAGTTGAGATATGAAAGGGACAAGAAAGATCGTGGGATAGAGAAAAGAACAATACTAGATAAAATATTACTAGGAAAGGATGAAAAATCAATTGCAAAACTGTACCGATATCTGTTAAATTACAAAATAGAAGAGGAATAGTTAATCAGTGGAACAGCTTGTCTCCAGAAGTTGTGAATGCTCCAACACTGGAGGTTTTTAAGCAGATGTTGGATAACCATTTGTATGAAGTAGTGTAGTTTCCTGCCTAAGCAGAGGGTTGGACTAGAAGACCGCCAAATTCCCTTCCAACTCTGTTGTTGTTATTATTATTATTACTGGCCCATGGTCCTCCCCAAACCCCACAAGCCAAATTCATTCAGAGAATTTAATGAGTGACCCAAATGAACTTGCGTTCTTTCGATGCTGCTTTTGCCATTTTTATTTTCTCATAAAAAGTCCATTAAGGGAGAAAAGAGGGACTTGTTGCTCGACAACATTTCATTTCATGCAAGGAACCAGTCAACTTCCAGCACCTTCAATTTTGCAAGGCCAACCTCAGGTGAGGGGAGAAAAGGCCAAATCTGCAGGTGGTATAAAGCCCCATTTGCCCAGATCTCTGAAATTGTTTGGATTTGCTCCACGGAAAAAAATAGACAGCCCTGGGGACAGGTAGGAAGTAGGTAACAGAACACAGGTGTTGTGGTTGGCTCTGGGCCAGCTCCTGCAACGGGGAATTTGGATGTTGGCTTAGGAGAGTCCTCAGGTTCCCAGAGACTTGTCTTACTGCCATCAGCTTCAGACAGTGAGGATTCCTTGCCAAGGTTAGACGCTGGGGAAGAAGATGAATCATCAGATAGATAGAGAGATGGATGCAGCCAGCCCGTTAGTTAATGTTGTGGTTCGCTCTGGCCCAGCTCCTGCCCCAAGGACTGTGGAGGTGGGGGAGACATCCACATGCTGCAGGCCTGTTTTGCCCCCGGTGGAATCTGATGATGAAGGCTCCTCTGACCAAGAAGACATGAGTGACAGGGAGGAGGAAAGTGTGGCAGACAGCTCAGAAGGAGATCAATTATCTCTCTCCTCCTTGGATTCAGAACAAGAGTTAATGATACAGCCACGCATGCAGAGAGCGATGCATAGGCAGCAACAACTGAGAGATTATTATCAAAGAAAATGAGGCCACCTGTGGTTGGGTGGGGCTGTGGTAATTAGTATAAATAGCAGCCTGTGGGTTTGGCCATTGTGGACGATTATCTGATCGTTGTGTTTCGTGACTGCTTTACTGACTTTGACCTTTTGTGTACTGATTTTTCCCACTTTGAAACTAACCCAGAGCAAAGTGTGTTTCACTTTGTGAAAGAAGAAGGACTGTGAATGGCCTCACAGCTGCAAGACAAGTATCTCAGAACTGATAAGGGACTTGTATCAATTACCAGTTTGTTTGGAGACGAGGGCTCTTTGCTATACCAAAAGAGGGCTTGGTTTAAGTGAATTTTCATTATAAAGAACATTGTTTTGAATTTTCAAACGTGTGTGTGTGTCTGAAATTTGTACCTGTGAATTTTGGGGAGGAGTCTACCAAAGAGCCCGACAGAACAGTTAATGACCCCATCCTATGCCCACCCACCTGGGCGGAAGCGGAAGGAGGACTGCCACGCTGGCACAATCTGAGTGCGCAATGCCACAATTTTGTGGGTGGGGGAAAAGGGATGTGAACTTTCAACTGAGTGGGAAATTTGGATTCAGGTTCCCCAGTGTAGGTGTCAGGATGGCTCTGGAAATACATTGGGAGGACTTTGACTCGGACGCTAATTTAGTTCGGATGTTACCTGGAACCTTGACATCCTACCTTCCATATGTGCAAGCCCACAGCATGGTAATTCTTCCCTCGGACGCTATCCACCAAGGAAGGGTCGGCTTCCGGGAGGCGAGGCCAGGCGCGAATCCTGCCAGCCCAATCCGTGCTGTACTTCCGGGGCTTCTGCAGGAGGGCAATGCACAGCTCGCTCTGCTCGCAGACTCTCAGCCAGAATTTGGGGTTGGTGGGGAAAGTGCTGTTGTTACGGCAACCTCCCGCCGACTGCCCTCGCACCCAGGACCCGTACAGCTTCTGCGTGTGGCTCAGCACTCTGTCTAAACGGGAAGGGGGGGAAAGAACAACACTCGTTATGGCTCTCCTGCTAGCGGAGAGGAACAAAACTTTTTAATATTTAAAAAATATTTAATATTAATTATCAATATTAATATTCTGAAGCATTTCAAGTCACGAAACCTTTCACAAATTGTCAGCAAAATTGTTAGAATATTGATGGCTGGGAGAGCTGGTGGTAACAAGGTCGAGTCTGTGCCGAGAATCGAAACTGAATACTTAAGCTTACGGCTGGGCGTGGCTCACTCCTCTCTGCACTCTCTCACTCTGAGCGGTGCTGAAATGAAACTAACTGTTCTCAGCTTAAAAACGCAGCTTGAAAACGGGGCAGCACTCAAGCGCCACTCAAAGACTGGTGAGCTGAGCTGCCGTTTACCTCAGCTGAGGCACAGCAATCCACTCTGCCACGCGAATTGGTTGAGCTTAAAAAGAAGGGAATATAGGACAGGGAACGGCGGGAGCGGGAATGGCAGAGGCAGGGCCAACCTGAGGTAATATTTGCTACTTCTCCGAACTCCTCAAAAAGGCCACTACCAGTTCGCCCGAACCGGTCAAAACCGGCTGAATACTACCTCAGCTTGTATTTTGCAAAAAAGGTATTTTCTTTTAAAACTGGCTCTTTCCTGTCACCACATACCAGTGTAAAGGCTCTGAAGTTGTCCTTCTTCGGTGACAGGATATCCGGTAATAACCTCATCAAATTCTGTGAAAAATTCCTCTTCTTCAGCCCAAAAGTCTCCTTCCTGTAGCTGGGATAAAAGTTCGGCGGCCACCACAGGATCCAGCTGATTCCATCCTGGCCCTCTGAAGACCAGAATAACAGGGAATGAATGAGGGTGAAAAAAAGAAATGGTGGCAGCACTAAATGCTAATGTAACACAAATCTAAGATAGTTCATAGTTTATATTATTTTATATGGGAAAACTATTTTTATCAGGTAAAGAGCTTAAATTGTCGCATGTTGTTTTTACCACTGTTGTTAGCCGCCCTGAGTCTACGGAGAGGGGCGGCATACAAATCCAATAAATTAAAATAAATTAAATAAATAAATAAAATAAATGCTGGAGTGAGGGGAATTTCTTTTCTCCCCATAAATAATGAAGGATATGGGATTTATAGAATGCTAGATACTGAAGGATACATGCATAGAGTAAAACATGGGATTCCAGGAGATATTCGGAAGATAGGAGTAATTATTCAGTCATACAAGACAGATACATTAAAGTGTATAAAACAGTGTTTACTTTAGAAATAGCACAGCCAAGTTAAACAGTCCGGTCATACACATTCAAATCAGTCAATATCTCTCAATTGCATTGGCATCCTTCAGTCTCGAAAGACCATGGCATCATGCTCTGGATTCCCTAGATACAATAATAATAATACAAGCCTGTCTTTGTCTTACATATCAGATGTACATTACAGCTTGCAAATACATCAAACTATCATCAAACACACAGAGCTTACTACATCAGTCACAGTGAATCAGCAGAAAGAACAGAGAGAGAGAATCATGCTTTCTGGCTCCCTCTTATGGCAATTTGCAACACTACCTCTTAAAGCTATAGTTCTTCAATACATACAAGCATTCATTGTTAGCTTGCTTATATCAGAGTGTCCAGGGGGTAAGCATTTTGAAATTCCCTGATATTTCCCTGTAACTTGTGATCTAGTTAAGGCACAGTGGTAGATGACATCATACCAAATGGCAAAGCCGTGGAGAAATATCGGTAGCTGAGGAAGTAAGTAGTTGCCACAGTTATGCTCATTTTTGCTCGACTCTGCCAGGCAGCGCAATCCTTTTTTTTTTTTACATGGTTTTTTTACATGATTTTCCCGACTTTAAAATTTTTAATACAGTTCGTTTTTTCCCCCTGATTTATTCTGGGTTTTTTTTCATGAATTCCCTGATAATCCTCAGACATTTATTTATTTATTTATTTATTCTATTTTTTTATGCCTCCCTTCTCCTTAGACTCAGGGCGGCTTACAACATGTTTGCAATAGCACTTTTTAACAGAGCCAGCATACTGCTCCCCACAATCCGGGTCCTCATTTTACCCACCTTGGAAGGATGGAAGGCTGAGTCAACTTTGAGCCGGTGATGAGATTTGAACTGCTGACCTGCAGATCTAGTAGTCTGTTTTAGTGGCCTGCAGTACTGCACTCTACCCACTGCACCAACTCGGCTCAATTTCCCGAACTGCCGATTTCCCTGACAATTCCCTGTTTTCCAGGTTTGCTGGACACCCTGTTATATATTGCAAACCCAACTGTCTTGTACATAGTACTAACAGAAACACTACTGTAGATGCTGGAGTCAACGTATGACCGACTCACCCTTCCCTCCAGGGGCCTTTCCAACAGCGCCTCCCCCAAGGATTCCGGATCCGCAGCAGGATGGTCTCTTTCCTGGACACCTTGGAAAGATCCTGCATGTCAACCACAATGAAGGCATGGAATTCTCCCAGCTGGCTGGTCCCTGGAATGCAAAAAACAGATGAAGTAGGTAGGTAGCTGCCGTTTTGTCCAATTTCTGAGAGCTTAAATTAGGCACACCACTTTATTATTTATTTATTTATTTATTAATCAGATTTGTATGCCGCCCCACTCCGCAGACTCGGGGCGGCTCACAGCAATAATAGTACAATGTAAACAAATCTAATATTTAAGTTAATTTAAAAACCCCAATTTAGAAACCAATCATACATACAAACATACCATGCATAAATTGTAGAAGCCTAGGGGGAGGGAAAGTGTCAATTCCCCCATGCCTGACGCCAGAGGTGGGTTTTAAGGAGCTTACGAAAGGCAAGGAGGGTGGGGGCAACTCTGATATCTGGGGGGAGTTCGTTCCAAAGGGTCGGGGCCGCCACAGAGAAGGCTCTTCCCCTGGGTCCCGCCAAACGACGTTTAGTTGACGGGACCCAGAGAAGGCCAACTCTGTGGGACCTAACTGGTCGCTTGGATTCGTGCGGCAGAAGGCAGTCCCGGAGATATTCTGGCCCGATGCCATGAAGGGGTTTATAGGTCATAACCAACACTTTGAATTGTGACCGGAAATTGATCGGCAACCAATGCAGACTGCGGAGTGTTGGTGTAACATGGGCATACCTAGGGAAGCCTATGATTGCTCTCGCAGCTGCATTCTGCACGATCTGAAGTTTCCGAACACTCTTCAAAGGTAGCCCCATGTAGAGAGCATTACAGTAGTCAAACCTCAAGGTGATGAGGGCATGAGTGACTATGAGCAGTGACTCCCGGTCCAAATAGGGCCGCAACTGGTGCACCAGGTGGACCTGGGCAAATGCCCCCCTTGCCACAGCCGAAAGATGTTTCTCTAATGTGAGCTGTGGATCGAGGAGGACGCCCAAGTTGCGGACCCTCTCTGAGGGGGTCAATAATTCACCCCCCCAGGGTGATGGACGGACAGATGGGATTGTCCTTGGGAGGCAAAACCCACAGCCACTCCGTCTTATCAGGGTTGAGTTTGAGTCTGTTGACACCCATCCAGACCCCAACAGCCTCCAGGCACCGGCACATCACTTCCACTGCTTCATTGACTGGACAAGGGGTGGAGATGTAGAGCTGGGTATCATCTGGGAAGCCAGGCAACGGTAGTGAGACTGTCCACTTAGGAAGCAACACTGATTGACAGTTAATGTCACATGCTGTTGTGCAAATTCAACTTTGTACAAAACCAAGTATTCAATGAGAACATTTCATTCATTCAGATCTAGCATGTGTTCTTTGAGTGTTCCCTTTATTTATTTTTTTGAGCAATATATATTTTGATACTGTTGTATATACTCCTGTTCAGTTTGAAGATTCTGATTCAGATAGTGTTTATGAATTAGTGGCAGGTCCTGATTTACAGGCAGCAGAGCAAGGAGGAGGCCAGCCACAGGACGTTTCTATGAGCCCAGACTCCAGTGAAGAAGAGACAGATAATAGATGGGTAAATCCGCATTTCAGACATTTACAAAGACGAAGGGAACAAGTGTCAGGGAATAAATATTAAGGGAGGAACGGGTTAATTACTTTAGTGATTAATTCGTCACGTCCGGATGCCAGGAGAGAAGAAGGGCGGAGTTTTCAATGTTGCTATAAATTCAATGGATGTGCCACGATGCGGCTGTGAAGTAAGCTATGCCTTTTTTATGTATTTTAACAGTTGCTTTTATTACACTGGACTAATGCTGCCTAGCCATAAATCTTAAGATAAGGGAGGAGAGCTGGAAGGATGTTTTTTATGCTTTTTATCACTAAGGAATGAGATGAAAGTGTTTGCCTGCACATGACGTAGTTTGATAACAGAGGAGATAAGGAATAAAGATTATTTTTTTTGCTTTATAAATCTCTGTATTCAGCGAGCCTTATTTCCAATTAACCAAGGTTCTAGCCAGAAACCAGAACAGATACACAACTTTCCACGAGACTAAAAATGAGGCTCTGTAAAAATTCTCCTTCCCCTACCTTGCCGCGAACTGAAGACGGAGCAGCTCATGACACACTTCTCCTTCAGGTTCATCAACCGTCTGAACACCGTCTTCTCCAAGACTTTGCCAGCCCGCTCTCGCTCAGGATTTTGGCTCAGGTCTTTCAGGGACCAGCGTTCCGCAAGGCCTCCAGTCAAGTCGACGAGGGCATCGGCTACTTGGCCTGCCCAGAGCTGCTCATAAGATCCATGAACCCTGAAAGGAGAATGATCCAAGCACGGCTAGTCCTCAACGTACGACCACAATTGAGCCCAACATGTACCGTATTTTGCGAGTATAAGACACACCTAAAGAGGCTGAAAATTCAGGTGCGTCTCATACTCTGAATGCAGCTTTTCTCGAAGCTTTTTTTTCCAGCCCTAACTAGGTGCTAACGATCTTCCCAGCTCTTACCTTGCAGGTTCTTTCATTGTTATTCTTTGTGAAGAATGTTTTCCAAGCCCTAAGTCTTTGCAGGGTTTTTTTCATTGCTCTAACTTATTGAAGCTGACTGTAGATCTGAAGGTCAGCGGTTCAAATCTCATCACTGGCTCAAGGTTGACTCAGCCTTCCATCCTTCCGAGGTGGGTAAAATGAGGATTGTGGGGGCAATATGCTGGCTCTGTTAAAAAGTGCTATTGCTAACATGTTGTAAGCCGCCCTGAGTCTAAGGAGAAGGGCGGCATAAAAATTGAATAAATAAATAAAATAAATAAATTACTCCAAATGTTTCTTTTCAGCCCTAACCAGGTGCTAACAATGTTCCCAGCTTTTACCGGCTTGCAAACTTTTTCATTGTTACTCTTTGCGAAGAATGTTTTCCAAGCCCTAAGTCTTTGCAGATTTTTTTCCATTGCTCTACTTGCGAAGAATGTTTCTCTCCAGCCCTAACGAGGTGCTAATGATTTTCCCAGCTCTTACTGGCTTGCAAAGCTCTTTCATTGTCACTCTTGATCCTCAATTTACCAACTTCGGAAGGATGGAAGGCTGAGGCAACCTTCAGCTGGTGAGGATCAAACTGCTGACAGCAGGCAGAGTGATCCTGCAATATGCATATGCACCTTGGGTGTCCAGTAAAATAATTCTATTCTATTCTTCTATTCTGTTCTATATTCTCTTCTCTTCTATATTCTATTCTACTCTATTTTCTCTTCTCTTCTCTTTTCTTCTATATTCTATTCTATTCTATATTCTCTTCTCTTCTGTTCTATATTCTATTCTATTCTGTTCTATATTCTATTCTATATTCTATTCTATTTTCTCTTCTATATTCTCTTCTATTTTTTCTCTTCTCTTTTCTTCTATATTCTATTCTATTCTATTCTATATTGTCTTCTCTTCTGTTCTATATTCTATTCTATTCTGTTCTGTTCTATATTCTATTCTATTTTCTCTTCTCTTCTCTTCTATATTCTATTCTATTCTGTTCTATACTCTATTCTATATTCTATTCTATTTTCTCTTCTCTTCTCTTTTCTTCTATATTCTATTCTATTCTATATTCTCTTCTCTTCTGTTCTATATTCTATTCTATTCTGTTCTGTTCTATATTCTCTTCTATTTTCTCTTCTCTTCTCTTCTATATTCTATTCTATTCTGTTCTATACTCTATACTCTATTCTATATTCTATTCTATTTTCTCTTCTCTTCTCTTTTCTTCTATATTCTATTCTATTCTATATTCTCTTCTCTTCTGTTCTATATTCTATTCTATTCTGTTCTGTTCTATATTCTATTCTATTTTCTCTTCTCTTCTATATTCTATTCTATTCTATTTTCTCTTCTCTTCTCTTCTGTTCTATATTCTCTTCTATTCTGTTCTATACTCTATACTCTATTCTATATTCTATTCTATTCTATTTTCTCTTCTCTTCTATATTCTATTCTATTCTGTTCTATACTCTATACTCTATTCTATATTCTATTCTATTCTATTTTCTCTTCTCTTCTATATTCTATTCTATTCTATTTTTTCTCTTTTCTTTTCTTCTATATTCTATTCTATTCTGCATTCTAACCACTGAGCCACAGCTATACTACTAATAATTAAATATTAGTAGAGAGACTGGAAGTTTTTATTTCAGAGTCAGCCTCTTGCTTCAACAATCTGGGTCCTCATTTTACTGACCTGGGAAGGGTGGTAGGCTGAGTCACGTTTGAGCAGATCAGGATCGAACTCCTGGTTGTGGGTAGACTTAGCAGGAATGTGGACAGGTTAAGTAGCTCAAAAGGGACCCTAACCTAACCCTAACCCCCTACTTTCTTGGGCTGTACAGGTAGTTCTCAACTTACAACCACAAATGGGCCCAAAATTTCTATCGCTAACCAAGAGGTTTTTATTTATTTGTTTACTCAAATTTATAAGCCGCCCTTCTCCAGTGGACTCAAGCATACAAGATAAAATAAATGCAAAATCTTTAAAAAACCCAAACATTAAAAAAAACTATTCATCCCAAATTCATCCAATATCACTAACCTATTATCAGCCGGTGTTAACACTCAATGGTCCCAGGCAAAGCCGTGTTTTTAAAGCCTTTCGAAAGGCAAGGAGGTCAAAGGGGAAGGCAGATTAACAACCTAACTAACCTAACAACTGCAGTGACCCACTGAACAACTATAGTAAGAAAAGTCATAAAATGGGGTAAAACAATGGAAAATTTAGGGTTTACAAAAGCAATGGAAAGCAATAAAAGCCATGGAAAATTTGAGGTTTACAGTAGCCGTTAAGTCGAGGACCGCCTGCAACCAGATGTGACCATGCCCATCACATACTTGGCATAAGCTTTCTCCAGCAGGGGGAGCCAAAACACGCCTTCCGTCTGGCACTGGGAGAAACAGAGTTTGCCCCCCAGGCAAGGCAGCCGGTCATCGATGGTCACCTCCACCCAGTGGCCAAACTGCCAGATACGACAAGTGAAGCAGCCACGGTATTTCTCATCCTTCCAACTGGGCTGTCCTGGAGGTATCACCTGGGATAAAGAGAGGAATCACTCAATTGGCTGGAACAGTCGTCAGTTTCCTAGATTTGACTGCTTAAGCCAGGGGTCCCCAAACTTTTTACACAAGGGGCCAGTTCACTGTCCCTCGGACTGTTGGAGGGCCGGACTATTAAAAAAAACTATGAACAAATCCTTATGCACACTGCACATACCTTATTTTAAAGTAAAAAACAAAATGGGAATGTACTATTTAGAGGGGGGGAAGAAGTCTGAAATTCATATATGTTTATGTTTTGTTTTTAATTTTCTTTTCTTAATATCTGATTGTTGGTTTTCTTGGCTTATAGAAAAATGTATAAAGAAAGAAGGAAGCACTTTGGCATAAGTTAGAAATATAATTGGTGTTGCACTTTTTGAAGGAACATTAAGGAGGCAATTTAATTAAAAGAAAATGAATGTAACTGGATGACAAAATTAGAAAAAAACCTTTTGCAACTTTTTTGATGATTGATATTAGTTACTAACAAAATACCGCATTTTATTCATAGAAAATTAGATGGAACACTGTGTTGTGTCACTCACCCGCGGGCCGGATAAATAGCCTCAGCGGGCCGCATGCGGCCCATGGGCCGTAGTTTGGGGACCGCTGGCTTAAGCCTTCCCCACCCAGCCTTTCCGAACATCCCAAGGTTCTAGACCAGTGATGGCGAACCTATGCCACGCGGAGCCATATCTGCTGGCATGCGATCTGTTGCCCGAGCTCAGCTCCAACATGCATGTGTGTGCTGGCCAGCTGATTTTTGGCTCACACAGAGGCTCTGGGAGGGCGTTTTTGGCTTCCAGAGAGCCTCCGGGGGGAGGATGAGGGAGGGTGTTTTTACTCTCCCCCGGCTCCAGGGAAGCCTTTGGATTCTGGGGAGGGTGAAACATGAGCCTACTGGGCCCACCAGAAGTTGAAAAACCGATGAAAGTGTAATAAAAGAAAAATAGAATGCAGAGAGATGGATAGATTAACATTCAAAGGGAGAAAGGAGAAACAGAATATTTTAAAACACAGGACTTGTTTTACCAATGGTTAGTTCACAGAAACAGAAGTTAAAAACTCAAATGTTTAAGAGACCAGGGATGGCGAACCTTTTTCGGCTCGGGTGCCATAGTTTCACCATCACTGAACTATATAATGAAGGTTTATTAGTATCATTTTCCCTCCTAAAAGAGAGTGGAAATGTCGGTGTCTCTTTTACACCGAATGCAGCCATTTTTGCTGTCCCAAAGCCCTGCCCCTCGCCCCCCAGAGAACTCTTGGGTGCTAGGGAATGGCAAAAATGCCTGTTTTTGCAAAAAAAATGAGCTGTTTTTTGCCCAATTTTTTGCAAAAATAGGGTGGGCTATAGCCTGTAAAGAGTTCCTGGTTACTAGGAGAAGGCAAAAAAATGCTTCAATTTTTGAGAAAAAAAATGGATGAAAAATGGCTTGTTTTTTTACAAAAAATTGGGACATTTTTGCCATCCCCCAGCACCCAAGAACTGTCTGCAGGTTCCCCAGACCCTTTGCCCACCCAATTTGTGCAAAAAAAAAAAATGGTAAAAAGTGCCACATTTTTTTTAAAAAATGGTCTGGTTTTGCCTTCTAATTACCTCATCTAGCATGTCTGGAGGAGGAATTTGGGGAGTTGAAGTCCACTAGTCTTAAAGATGTCAAGTTTGAAAACCTCTGGGTTAGGGATTAGGGGTGCAAGAGTCTTCAAACATGGCACGTTTATGGACTTCAACTCACATTCCTGAGCTAGCATGACTGGAGGAGGAATGCTGGGAGTTGAAGTCCACTAGTCTTAAAGCTGTCAAGTTTGAAGTTTGTAAAAAGTGTACATAGAAACTTAGAAAACTGACGGCAGAAAAAGACCTCATGGTCCATCTAGTCTGCCCTTATACTATTTTCTGTATTTTATCTTGGGATGGATATATGTTTATCCCAGGCATGTTTAAATTCAGTTCCTGTGGATTTACCAACCACGTCTGCTGGAAGTTTGTTCCAAGCATCTACTACTCTTTCAGTAAAATAATATTTTCTCATGTTGCTTTTGATCTTTCCCCCAACTAACTTCAGATTGTGTCCCCTTGTTCTTGTGTTCACTTTCCTATTAAAAACACTTCCGTCCTGGACCTTATTTAACCCTTTCACATATTTAAATGTTTCGATCATGTCCCCCCTTTTCCTTCTGTCCTCCAGACTATACAGATGGAGTTCATGAAGTCTTTCCTGATACGTTTTATGCTTAAGACCTTCCACCATTCTTGTAGCCCGTCTTTGGACCCGTTCAATTTTGTCAATATATTTTTGTAGGTGAGGTCTCCAGAACTGAACACAGTACTCCAAATGGGGTCTCACCAGCGCTCTATATAAGGGGATCACACTCTCCCTCTTCCTGCTTGTTATACCTCTAGCTATGCAGCCCAGCATCCTACTTGCTTTCCCTACCGCCTGACTGCACTGTTCACCCATTTTGAGACTGTCAGAAATCACTACATGGTTGTAAAAAGTATTCTGCTACACTGGTATTTTATTAAATGATACATTACTACACCATTTGGTTCAGAATACTTTTTTCCTTGTTTTCCACCTCTAAAATCTTGGTGCGTCTTATACTCCGAAAAATACGGTGACTTGTATAATTTTATTTAAATGGAGATTCCTGAAATGTGGGGCTTTGGGTGCAGGGATGCAAATGTTATTGTGGTTAAACAAAATTGAACGGAGGCAACAGGCTTCGCTTAGCAATCTGAGGGACCTGCACCCCATGTGGCAGGAGAGCCACGTTTTACCTTGGTGAGCAGGTATTTGTTTTTCTGCAAAGCGGCACAAGCACAGAGAAACCAGCAATCTCCCAGCATGCCTTGCTTGACCGGCCATTCATGTTGATTGTCCGAAAATAATCGAGGCGAAGAGCAGATCTCCTGATGGGGAAGAGAAAGAGAATTTAGGGAGGAAACATGCTACGTTTGCAATATGTTTTCCTTCCTTCCTTCCTTCCCCCATCCATCTTTTCTTTCTTTCCTTCCTCCCTCTCCATCTTTCTCCATTCTCTCTTCCTTTCCTTCCTTCTCTCCCTCCCTCTTTTCCTTTTTCTCCCTTTTTTCCTTCCTTCCTCCTTTCCTTCCTCCCTCCTGTTCCTCAGTCCCTTACCCTTCATCTCTCCATTCCTTCCTTCCTTCTCCCCTCCCTCTTTCCTTCCTTTCCTTCCTCCCTTTTTCTCCCTCTCCTTCTTTCTCCATTCCTTCTTCCTTTCCTTCCTTCTCTCCTCCTCCCTCTTTTCCCTTTTCTCCCTCCTTTTTTCCTTCCTTCCTCCTTTCCTTCCTCCCTCCTGTTCCTCAGTCCCTTACCCTTCATCTCTCCATTCCTTCCTTCCTTCTCCCCTCCCTCTTTCCTTCCTTTCCTTCCTCCCTTTTTCTCCCTCTCCTTCTTTCTCCATTCCTTCTTCCTTTCTTTCCTTCCTTCTCTCCTCCTCCCTCTTTTCCCTTTTCTCCCTCCTTTTTTCCTTCCTTCCTCCTTTCCTTCCTCCCTCTTGTTCCTCAGTCCCTTACTCTTCCTCTCTCCATTCCTTCCTTCCTTTTTTCCTCCTTCTCCTTGCTTCTGCCTCCCTCTTCTTTCTTCTTTCTTCTTTCCTTCCTCCCTCTCTCTCCCTCCCTCTCTCCCCATTCCTTCTTCCTTTCTTTTCTCCCTCTTACCTTCCCTTTTTCTTCCCTACTTCTCTCTCGTTCCTTATCTCTCTTTCCCTTCCTCTCTTCTTAAATGTATAGGCTGCCTGACTCTCAGCAAATCTAAATCTAGACAGCTAATATTGGTACAAAGAAAGATTTGTTGTTATTGTATTAGTGTACTGCACTGGCTTCTATACTATTGCTTTTATATACCGTTTCCTCCAAAATAAAGACATCCCCTGATAAGTCCAATCGAGCTTTTGAGTGCATGGCAATAAGGCCAAGCGCTTATTTCAGGGTTCAAGGAAATATAAGACAGGGTCTTATTTTCGGGGAAACAAGGACACCACTCAATTTCTCTTTAAAATGAGGCAGCCCATATACACTGCTCCAAAAAAATAAAGGGAACACTTAAACAACACAATATAACTCCAAGTAAATCAAACTTCTGAGAAATCAAACTGTCCACTTAGGAAGCAATACTGATTGACAGTCAATTTCACCTGCTGTTGCGCACATTCAAGTTTGTACAGAACAAAGTAATCAATGGGAATATTTCATTCATTCAGATCCAGGATGTGTTATTTGAGTGTTCCCTTTATTTTTTTGAGCAGTGTATTTTATAAATAAATGAAATAACAATTAAACTCATTTCTCACGACTGCATTCTCAGAGTATTTCCCTCATCTAACGTGTGTTTTTCAAAAACAAAAAGTTGGCCAAGAGGTGAGGATGTATAGTTGAACTATTAAACTATAAAACAAGAAAGTAGCCCAATCGAAGCAGGAGGGTGGGAACCAGGATTGATCTAGCATTCCAGCTGGAGAGAAAGTTGTTTGCACATTTATTCCAGGGAGCTGGTGAATTTCCTGAGCTGGAAATTCTAGGAAGATTGGATTCTAGTAAATAGTAAGGTTATCATTGTGTTTAATGAAATGCACTTAGAATTACCCCTAAAGATTTTATGCCTCTTTACAATAATCCATTTGGTGACCGTTTGAAGTTACAATATCATTGAAAAAAAGCAACTTATGACCATTGTTCAAAATTATGATGATTGCCGCACCCCTATGATGAAAATTCAGACACTTGACAAACTGACTCATATTTACAACAGGTCGAAATACCCCCGGAGTTATGTGATCCCCAATTTGCAATCTTCTGACAAGTAAGTTCAACAAGGGGAAAAAATCAGATTTACTTAAGAACCGTGTGACTAAATGAACAACTCCAGTGATTCATTGGAGGAGGGAGGAAAGGTAAGGTAAAATGAGACAAAATTCACTTATAATGACTGTCTTGCTTAGCAACAGAAACCTTGGATTCAAATTGAGGTCCTAAGTCAAGGATTACCTGTATATGAAGAGATCTTTGCAGGCACGCATTTCATTTCTGTTTTCTGCAACAGGAGTTTCCAACCTTGGCAACTTTAACACTTGCGGACTTCAACGTCCAGAATTCCTCAGCCAGATTCTGGGAGTTGAAGTTCACAACTCTTAGAATTTTTCTGGCTGAAGGATTCTGGGAGTTGAAGTCTACAAGTCTTAAGAGTTTTTCTGGCTGAGGGATTCTGGGAGTTGAAGTCCACAAGTCTTACAGTTTTTATCACTGAGGGATTCTGGGAGTTGAAGTCCACAAGTCTTAGAGATTTTCTGGCTGAGGGATTCTGGAAGTTCAAGTCCGCAAGTCTTACTTTTTCTCACTGAGGGATTCTGGGAGTTGAAGTCCACAAGTCTTAAAATTGCCAAGGTTCTAGACCCCTGTTCTAAAATATGGACAGTTCTTTCGGGCAGCTGTCCAGATAGCAAAGTGTTAGGAGTTTTACCCCACCATGATTTTCAAGAACAAACCTGAGGTCTCAGCCAGTAAATTTCTCCCTTGAACTGAGCCAGCGGAGTAGAACAGTTGAAAAAGAGAGAATCGTCACTAGCTGGAAATGCGAGGTCCTTGTATAGGTCTTCCTTTGGATCTGCCAGGACCCCGACGCCCAGCATCTTTTCCAAATCTGCAAGGACCTGCAGCCCCTTTAGAGGCAACTGGGGACACGATTTAAATCTGCAAAACATGTTAGGAGAGAGAAACTACTTTAAAATGGTGTTTTAAGAAAAGTAGGCTTGTTTTGGAAACACTCAACAGTCTTTGTTAAGAACCTGCAGTTAATATTTCATTTTTCTCTTTTTTAGATATAAACATATAATCTTTATTGACAATAAATAGGGAAGGGATACGTAAAGTGCTATTGCTAAAATGTTGTAAGCCCACCCTGAGTCTAAGGAGAAGGGCAGCATAAAAATTGAATAAATAAATAATAAATAACATAACATAACATAACATAAAATGAAATATTTTGTTTCATTTTTCTTCTTACATATTTAAAATGTGTTGGCCTTTATTTAATTGAAGAAACATGGGATAAAATTACAAATTATATAATTATATAAAACTATAAAGGACAGAGGAAGATCGATGTTCTCTACATATTTAAAATGTGCTGCCTTTTTTCTTTTAATAATAATAAATTAATTAATAATTTATTAGATTTGTATGCCGCCCCTCTCGGAGGACTCAGAGCGGCTGAAGAAAGCACAGGATAAAATGATAGAGGACAGAGGAAGATCAATCAAGAGCAAAAGAAAAAGAAACAATACAGGAGAAAAAGTCTACAAGTACAAATGTGATTTATAACTGTTTTTCACACAGCCATGGTTCATTTACCATGGGACAAAACTCACTTCGCAACTCTCTCTCTTAGCAACAGAAATGTTGGGCTCAATTTTGGTCGTACATCGAAGACTACTTGTATTTTAAAGAGGTGATGATCTTGACATTCCATTTAAAATGGCAAAATGTATCTTATGCCGTAATCCAGGGTGAAGCATGTGCTTTTTCCTTCGTAAAGTTGACACTGATTGAATTGCATCTTCTGTGGCATACAGGGGAGCTAATTTGCTTACCATGTTGGTCTTCTCTGTTCCTCATTTGTAGTTGCTAAACTCTCTGGACACCCCAGCTACATTGTGATTCATCGACAAAGAGAGCAGATAGGCAAGGCTGCAGGTAAAACACATTCATAACCAATTAAAATCAAAGAAAGAGGGAGAGAGATGGAGAGGGCTGCAAAGCACTATGAAGCGGTATGTAAGTCTACTACTACTACTACTACTATAGGGTTTCCTTCCTGAGCAGGGGGTTGGACTAGATCAGTGTTTCCCGACCTTGGCAACTTGAAGATATCAGGACTTCAACTCCCAGAATTCCCCAGCCAGCATTCTGGGAATTGAAGTCCAAATATCTTCAAGTGGGAATTGAAGTCCAAATATCTTCAAGTGGGTAGTGTTTTTAATAGGAAAGTGAACACAAGAACAAGGGGACACAATCTGAAGTTAGCAACTTCAGCAAACCACACCAACAAAATGATGTTCAACATCGACAAGAGCAAAGTCCTTCACCTAGGTAAAAAAACCTGGACACACATACAGCCTGGGAGAAACCCCTCTCAGCAGTAGCGACTGCGAAAGAGATCTCGGAGTCTTGGTGGATAATCAACTAAACATGAGTCAACAATGTGCAGCAGCAGCCAAAAAAGCCAATACAATCCTAAGATGCATCAACAGGGGAATACACTCCAAGACCAGGGAAGTCTTAATACCACTCTACTACGCCCTGGTCAGACCACACCTGGAGTACTGTGTTCAGTTCTGCTCACCACACTTCAAAAAAGACATTGAAACTCTGGAGAAGGTGCAGAAAAGAGCAACCAAAATGATCAGGGGTCTAGAAACCAAGACTTACGAAGAGAGACTGCGGGAACTGGGCATGGATAGCCTAGAGAAAAGGAGGGCCAGAGCGGACATGATTGCAGTCTACAGGTATACGAGGGGTTGCCACAGAGAGGAGGGGATCACTTTATTCTCCAGGGCACCAGAGGGCCGGACGAGGAACAACGGCTGGAAGCTGACCAAGGAGAGATTCAACCTGGAAATAAGGAAGAACTTCCTGACGGTCAGAACGATCAACCAGTGGAACAATCTACCAGCGGACGTTGTGAACTCCAACACTCTGGACATTTTTAAGAGGAAATTGGACTGCCATTTGGCTGGGGTGCTATAGGGTTCCTGTTTAGGCAGGGGGTTGGATTTGATGACCCGCATGGTCCCTTCCAACTCTAACAATAAATAAATAAATGAGAAAATATTATTTGACTGAAAGAGTAGTAGATCCTTGGAACAAACTTCCAGCAGACGTGGTCGGTAACTGAATTGAAACATGCCTGGGATAAACATATATCCATCCTAAGATAAAATACAGGAAATAGTATAAGGGCAGACTAGATGGACCATGAGGTCTTTTTCTGCCATCAATCTATGTTTTTAAGTTGCCAAGGTTGGGAAACACTGGACTAGATGACCTCCAGGGCCCCTTCCACAACTTGGTTATTCTCTTAATTCCTTTCGGCTGCGCAGGTCAGTGATCCCCCACCCCCGAAAGCTGATCGCGGTCGAGGCCCCTCCGGTCCGCACTGGCCAGCGAATGAACCCCTGCAGGACCTCGCCAAGTGTTCGATTCCCACCACCCCATAGGGATAGACTGCTCCCAGGCAAGGAGGCTCTCTTTAGAGGAGGAGCATTCTCCCCGGCTTCTGAAGCCCCTGGTTGCATCTCCTCCGACCCTCGATCCCCCCACCCCGCAATCCTGCTTCTTCCTCTCCGCTTTCCCTGCCAGACAAAGCTGGCGGCCCCCTTCCCATCCCCACGCCCACCTTTCCCCCAAAATCTCGGCGGAGGGTGGGGGTCCCTTCTCTCTCTCTCCAGGGGGACCCAAAGGCGTCCCGGTCCGCCGTCCAAGCCGCCCGTGGATGCCGCCGATGTCAAACGCCGGACGTGGTCCAAGGAACCACCTTAGCCGATTTAGGAAACTACCGCTCCCAGCTTGCAGCGGGAGCAAGGAGCCACCCCCGGCTTCCCGGCATCCTTTGCCGGAAGAGGAGAACTACGTCTCCCAGCAACCCCTTGGAGCCCCGCCCTCCCGCTTGAATTAGGCCAGGGAAGCGGGAGCGCCGCTTACTTTTGGTCAGGGCTTTTTTTTTTTTTTTCTTTATCTGTGCGCAGGCGCAGATACCGGCGTCTCAGCCGTCAACTGCTGCTTCCTTGGCCGCACGTGGCGGTTCCCAGCAGCTGCCCCACCCCCACATCGAAGGGGGGAGGAGCTCCCCAAAATTAGTCCTCCCCAGTAATTCAATAGGCAATCAGACGGGAGGGCCGGAAAAGCTCTCCCCGAAAATACAATACAGGCAGTCCTTGATCTACGACTATTCTTTTAATGACTGCTCAAAATTGCAACGAAGCGGGGAAGAGAGGGACTGTGGGGCCCCGCCTTTCCGCCTGACCGTTGCGGCATCCCCATGGCGTCACGTGATCAAACCTGGGTTGCTTGGCAACTCGTATTTCTGACAGGCCGCACCAGTTGCAGAGGCCCAGTCCTCCAGAAGTTGGGCGGCATATAAATTAAATAAATCCTGGAGTCACCTGATTTATGGCCTTCCGAGTCTCCTTAAATGTCCCATTTAGCAACATACTTTTATGTACAGGGAAAGCATCTGCACGAAGACATATTCCTCGTGTGTCCAATCACACCTGGCAAAATAAAATTCTATTCTACAATCTGTTCTATTCTACAATATCTATTCTATTCTACAATATGTTCTATAATATCCTATTCTACAATATCTATTCTATAATTTCTACTCTACAATATCTATTCTATAATTTCTATTCTACAATATCAATTATTATTATTATTATTATTATTATTATTATTATATTTGTATGCCACCCCTCTCCAAGGACTCAGTGGCTCACAATTCTATTCTACAATATCTATTCTATTACTATTCTATACATTTTGGGATCAACTGTGGTCATATGTTGAGGACTACATGTATGCCATCTTTGTAAACCACTTAGAGGGCTGTAAACTAAAGTTGTATACAAGTCTAAGTACTATTACTATTCCTTCTTTCCTCCCTCTCTTCTGCCTTCCTTCCTTCCTCCCACCAGCCAATTCCCTATTGTGCATTTACTGCAGGCTAATTCATTGCTCACTTCTAGTTCGATCCTGACCAGCTCAAGGTTGACTCAGCCTTCCGTCCTTCCGAGGTGGGTAAAATGAGGACCCAGATTGTTGCGGCCAACATGCCGATTCTGTAAACCGCTTAGGAGAGGGCTATAAAGCGCTGCGAAGTGGAATATAAGTCTAAGTGCTATTGCTATCCTACTGGGAAGGATAGCCTTTCTTAGACATAAATATAAATATAGCTGCTATTGCCTCATTTGCAGTCGCTCAACACTGGTGCCAATGTTTTAACAGCCAGGAAGGCAAATCCTCACTTCCAACAGAGGTTGGGTCCTTACCGTAAAGAGGATCCAAATCTTTGGGGCAGAAACGTGGAGTTGCACCCAATTTGCACCTCAACTGATGTGTTGCCTGTTGTGTTGTCGCTGTGAAACAAAAGCTTTTTATAAAATGCTGCTTTGAAAACAGCGGTTGGGGAAAAAAAGCAGATGTCATGCGAAGGGACTGTTGTTGAAACACGGAGTCAGGGCAGGTCATAAAAGTCAAGATGGCTGCCACACAATGCATGCAGGGCTGCAGGCAGTTCGGTCTTCAGGCAAGGTTTTGCCTCTGTTGCTATAGGTAGGCCTCGACTCACAACAGTTCATTTAGTGACTGTTCCAAGTTTCGAGGACACGGGAAAAAGTGACTGACGTGACTCATTTTTCATAGCATCCCCGTGGTCGCATGACCAGAATATCTCCGAGACAGTCTTCTGCCGCACGAATCCCAGCGACCGATTAGGTCCCACAGAGTGGGCCTTCTCCAGGTCCCGTCAACTAAACAATGTCGGTTGGCGGGCCCCAAGGGAAGAGCCTTCTCTGTGGCGGCCCCGACTCTCTGGAACCAGCTCCCCCCAGAGATTAGAACTGCCCCTACCCTCCTCGCCTTTCGCAAACTCCTTAAAACCCACCTTTGTCGTCAGGCATGGGGGAATTGAAATATCTCCCCCGGGCCTATACAATTTATGTATGGTATGCTTGTATGTATGTCTGTTTAATAATGGGGTTTTTTAATATTTTAAATTGTAAATTATTAGATTTGTTATGAACTGTTTTTATTGTGTTGTGAGCTGCCCCGAGTCTACGGAAAGAGGCGGCATACAAATCTAATAAATAATAATAATAATAATAATAATAATAATAATAATAATAATAATAATAATAACAACAACAATAATAATAAAAATTCAGATGCTTGGCAACTAACTTGTACTTGCAACGGTCATGTGATCTCCTTTTGCCACGGGCCAACTGGAAAGCCAGGTTCACTAAACAACTGGGTTACTAATTTAACCACCATAGCAATTCACTTAACAACCGTCAAAGGTCATAAAACGGGGCAAAACTCGCTCTCTTGCTTAGCAACAGAAAGTTTGGGGGGGGGGTCAATTGTTGGTCATAAGTTGAGGACTACCAGTAACGTCCTTGTGAGGCCGTCAACAGCTAGGGGAGGAAAAGCCACAAAACCTCCCAAAAGTCACAAACGTTAGTTTTAATTCAACATTTATAAGTGATGTTATTGTTAAGGCATCCAGGTACATCTCCAAGGAATTCCCACCCTGGTTTGCATACATTCTCCTGGAAAACAATAAAAATAAAAAGGCAGGTTAACACAGCTAAGGGTTGGTAGAAAGGTTGAGGCCGCTGGTGTCAGAAGTGCTGCCAATCAAAAACCCCTTAGAACGAGAAGGTGTTTCTGAGGGAAGATGTGGGCTTTGCACTTTTCCAAACGACGGAGGAATTCCAGAGCCGCTGCGTCAACTCACGACAACCCAACTCACGCAACTTTGGAATCCAACTTCATTGTTGCTGCTTCGTCCTCCTTTTGTCTGAAGGCCAAAATTGCCCCGAGTGAAAAAGATACAGAGCCAAAGAGGACGTGGAAACAAAGACAATTTAAGCACCTTTGTGATCCTGGAACCAGTTTTCACCAAGTAGGAGGCAGCGGACAAGTACCCTCTCTGGACACTAGAGGGATATCTAGGGCCAGAGGTCTTCAAACTTGGCAACTTTAAGACTTGTGGACTTCAACTCCCAGAATTCTCTATGCTGGCTGGAGAATTCTGGGAGTTGAAGTCCACAAGTCTTAAAAGTTGCCAGGTTTGGGGACCCCTGATCTAGAGGGGTTATCTGCCCACCTTTACTGAGACAGAGAATTAAAATATTACTGCTAAACAAGGGAAGCACACACAGAGATGCTTTGGTAAAAACACACGAAAGGAGTTGCATGAACTTGTGTGCGTGTATGTGTGTGCGGGGAAAATAAACAAAGCGGTTTGGAACCCCACCCGTGGCACCACCCAAAGACCACAGCACCAAAGAGGTGAAGACAAAGTCAGTAGGTTTATAGCAGCCGCAACACAGGCTTTTGTGTGGTTTTTTGTTTTTGCAAAGACCACACTCCTATTTTACCTGTTGTGGAAATAACAACATTACACTGTTGCGTTTGGCGATTGGCCCTGGAAATAACTGTGGCGCAATCTCGCAAGGTCTTCTCATCCCCGCTGGGCAAGTGTATGCCTACTACACCATAACCATTGGGCTTGCTGGTCTCTGAGAAAAGCAAAGCAGTGCTAACGCCCACATTCCTACACCTTTCCATGGGTTGACTTCTCCCCCCCACCCCAAGTCCGTCCAGTAATGGGATCCAGCCGATATGGCTAATTGCGCGCGGCTCCACGGCTCCGGCACATGAGATTGAGCGCAATTTTGCTTCCCGCAGCTGTGCAAGTAGCAAAATCTTGCGTGGGAATGCACATGTGCGCGTTTCGGTGGGTTTTTTGCCCGGAAGCATGCGCGGATGCAAAAAACCTCACCGAAACATGCTCGCACATGTGTTCCCGTGCGAGATTTTGCTACCTAAATTGTGCTTGATCTCATGCTTGCGCACCAGAGCCGCACGGAGTTAACCATACCAGCAGGAACGCCCTACTGTCCCTGCCTCTATAAAACCTGCAGTGCGCTCCCACCCTCAGCCTGTGAACCCCACCCAAATCTCTTTTTTTAACATCCGACCCATTTTCAACCGTTTCCCTGAAATCGAGACAACCGCTTAGAAGAAACATTTCATTCTTTTAGGGGTTCTGGGGTCTCGCGAGCGCAGCGTTTACAACGGGACAAATCCCCGACTTCAACATTTACCATGATCCTGATCAGTTTTGGGGGGTTTTCCCCCCTTCCCTTCCAGCCTGGGACCAGGCAGGATTCTTCCTCCTCTCAAAGGCTTGGAAAGCGAGTGCTGCAAATTGCGTTCTGTTGCCAAGCACGCACACCAAATTAAAAAAAAAAAATCAATCTGATGTTTTCACATTCATGATGCAAACGAGCCCAAACAGGCGCTGGCTCCCAGTCGCTGCTTACAGTTAGAAGAAGAAAAAAATTACATCCCTGATATCTCGCTGTGCCTAAGGGAGACAGGCACCTGAAGGCACGTAGGACTCTCGATGTACACACGCGGGGAGGCATTTTTTTTTTTATAAAAAAAAATCCAATTCCCCCTCCCCTCCAGCAGGTGGCACCAAGGGCAAGAGAAGGGCAGTCCTAGCTTGGCGTTCCGGCTGGCCCTTCCTTCCGGCTTCCAAGGTCCTGCCATGAGCTAAGCGGACACATTGACGTCCCTGAGAGAAACAGCACCGTGCGTGGCTCCTCGGTCCTCGAGCTCGGCGCCCGGAGGGTCCACTGCCATGGCGGCCGTGTCCATGGCAAGAAAGGGCGGGTTCAAGCCCTGGGTCAGGATCTGATGGATGGTTTTCCGCAGGTTCGGGTGGAGCTGGGTCTGGGTCTGTAAAAAAACTTCCAGAGCGAAGGACTTGAGGGTGCCGGTGCAGAGGTCCTCGTACAATGGAATCGTGTACATGCGGGACATCTGTAAAAGGAAACAGAAGGAGGTCGGGATCATCACACGAGACTCATATCTCTTGGGCGTCTTCCTCGATCCACAGCTCACATTAGAGAAACATCTTTCAGCTGTGGCGAGGGGGGTGTTTGCCCAGGTTCACCTGGTGCACCAGTTGCGGCCCTATTTGGACCGGGACTCACTGCTCACAGTCACTCATGCCCTCATCACCTCGAAGTTCAGCTACTGTAACGCTCTCTACATGGGGCTACCTTTGAAAAGTGTTCGGAAACTTCAGATCGTGCAGAATGCAGCTGCGAGAGCAATCATGGGCTTCCCAAAGTATGCCCATGTTACACCAACGCTCCGCAGTCTGCATTGGTTGCCGATCAATTTCCGGTCACAATTCAAAGTGTTGGTTTTGACCTATAAAGCCCTTCATGGCATCGGACCAGAATATCTCCGGGACCGCCTTCTGCCGCACGAATGCCAGCGACCGATTAGGTCCCACAGAGTGGGCCTTCTCCGGGTCCCATTGACTAAACAATGTCGTCTGGCAGGTCCCAGGGGAAGAGCCTTCTCTGTGGTGGCTCCGACCCTCTGGAACCAGCTCCCCCCTGAGATTAGGATTGCCCCCACCCTCCTTGCCTTTCGTAAACTCCTTAAAACCCACCTCTGCCGTCAAGCATGGGGGAACTGAAATAACTTCCCCAGGCCTATATTGTTTATGTATGGTGTGTTGTGTGCATGTTTTTAAATTTAAATTATTAGATTTGTATTACATATTGTTTTGCTACTATTGTTGTGAGCCGCCCCGAGTCTACGGAGAGGGGCGGCATACAAATGTAATAAATAATAATAATAATAATAATCATCATCATCATCATCGAATCTGATCATCGTAGTAACAAAACTTCTTCTGCCTCACATATCCCAGTTAGGTCGCACAGAGTCATAGAAACATAGAAGACGTCATGGTCCATCTAGTCTGCCCTTACATTTCCTGTATTTTATCTTAGGATGGATCTATGTTTATCCCAGGCATGTTTAGATTCAGTTACCAACCACGTC
The DNA here is from genome assembly GCF_031021105.1 of Erythrolamprus reginae. Taxonomy (NCBI): domain Eukaryota; kingdom Metazoa; phylum Chordata; class Lepidosauria; order Squamata; family Dipsadidae; genus Erythrolamprus; species Erythrolamprus reginae. The sequence goes on along the minus strand of NC_091954.1, from coordinate 114,228,689 downwards.
TGCTGGAAGTTTGTCCCAAGCATCTATTACTCTTTCAGTCAAATAATATTTTTTCACATTGCTTTTGATCTTTCCCTCAACTAACTTCAGATTGTGTCCCCTTGTTCTTGGGTTCACTTTCCTATTAAAAACACTTCCCTCCTGGACCTTATTTAACCCTTTAACATATTTAAATGTTTCGATCATGTCCCCCCTTTTCCTTCTGTCCTCCAGACTATACAGATTGAGTTCATTAAGTCTTTCCTGATACGTTTTATGCTTAAGACCTTCCACCATTCTTGTAGCCCGTCTTTGGACCCGTTCAATTTTGTCACTATCTTTTTGTAGGCGAGGTCTTCAGAACTGGACACAGTCTTCCAAATGGGGTCTCACCAGCGCTCTATATAGCAGGATCACAATCTCCCTCTTCCTGCTTGTTATACCTCAAGCTAAGATTGGACTGCTATTGGACTAGTGTGATGTAGGATCTCCTGCACCAGCAGGGGGTTGGACTAGATGACCTGCAAGATCCCTTCCAGCTCTAATAATAAATAAAAGACTTATATACCGCTTCACAGGGCTTTGCAGCCCTCTCTAAGCGGTTTACAGAGAGTAAGCATATTGCCCCAAACAATATGAATTCTTATTTTATTGTTGTGAGCCACCCCGAGTCTTTGGAGGGGGTGGCATATAAATCTAATAAATAATAATAATAATAATAATAATAATAATTATTATTATTATTATTATTTACCAACGTTGGAAGGACGGAAGGCTGAGTCAACCTTGAGCCTACTGAGATTCGATCTGCCAAACTGCTGGCAGCCGGTGATCAGCAGAAGTAGTTTGCATACTACACTCTAACCACTGCGCCACCGAGGCTCTTTCTAAATGCAGATGGACTGCAGGGACTAATCAACAGAGCAGGAGTGATACCATATCATCTATCTCCATTCTACAACACGGTCCTTTCAGCGGTTCCAAGAAGGCTCCACAATCTTTTGCATCATTCAGGTGACCCTGAGGACACAGATCAACCTCCAGGTGACCTCAAGGACTCTCTAAAAGGACGCAAATGACCAGTTATCTGCAAGGAATATAAATCCTTCCATTTTCCACCATCCAGTCGGAGTTGAAGAAGCTTCTTGGATAGGAAGCGAAACGTCTTCAAAGAAAACCATAAAGTCCACTTGCCTCTTGGGGGTGGGGAGGGGGGAAGCACCTTTGGGACAATCATGATCTGGATGACTGAGAATCTCCATAAACCTTTGGGCTCAATTGTGGTGTTAAATCCAGGATTATGATCTGCTAAATATTCTGAAACAAGCTCTCTGTCTCCACCTAGTGGCCCATTCTCCCAAGATAAGAAGGGAAACGTATTTATTTCATTATCCCTTGAAGTTGTTAGGATTAATATCCTGGTTTTGTGTTCAGGACAACATACACAGTGTGTGTATGTTTGGTTTTATAATAAGGGTTTTTAGTTGTTTTATTATTGGATTGTCACATGCTGTTTTTATCATTGTTGTTAGCCGCCCCAAATCCACGGAGAGGGGCGGCATACAAATCCAATAAATTATTATTATTATTATTATTATTATTATTATTATTATTATTATTATTACTTTTTTGCCCAGCGTTTCTCATCCTTAGCAGCTTTAAGATGTGCGGACTTCAACTCCCAGAATTCCATCACCAGGGAATTCTGGGAATTGAAGTCCACACATCTTTAAATTTCCTGGGCCATTCTTGGAATTGAACTCCACACATCTTAAAAGCTGCCGGGGTTGAGAAAATAATGCTCTATTCCCCCAATGTAGTAGGCTGGGTTGAGAGGGTGTGTGGCTGGCCCAATATTTAGCCAAAAAGCTGAGTCTATCTGGGGCTGGGGTCTCCAAGCTTGGCCACTCATGGTCCTTCCATTCCACCACCTATGCAACTCATTGTTGAGACATTTAAAATTTAAATAGCTGAAGCAGTGAGTAAGAACACCTGCTTACAATTAACTGGTTAAAGAGAGTTGGGCACTTTATGAGAGAATCTGAGCTGTGATTGGCTGTTTTAAGATTGAAAGGGGAGTTTCCTTGTTTCCCGCCTTTTCCCCTGTGTGTGTGCTCTCTCTGATTTACCTCATGACGCTCCGAATGTGTGGATTTAATTAGATTTCTATGCTGCCCTTTTCCTCAGATTCATGGAGGCTCACAATAAAATAATACATAGCATATAAACATCTAAATCTAAAAAACATACTAAAACTCCAATTTCTTTTAAAAAAACAGTCACTCATATTCAGGCAATCAAACATATAATTAATTCATCGCCCGGGGCTAGATGTTGGTCTTAGCGGCCCCAAGCCTGTCGGCAAAGATGGGTCTTTAGACTCATATTTACCTGAGGACGTGCCTGTTTGCCTATCTTATTTTGTTGCAAATATCACGTGGCTATCTATCTATCTATCTATCTATCTATCTATCTATCTATCTATCTATCTATCTATCTATCTTCTATCTACTATCTATCTATCTACTATCTATCTATCTATCTATTATCTATCTATCTATCTATCTTCTATCTACTATCTATCTACTATCTATCTATCTATCTATCTATCTATCTATCTATCTATCTATCTATCTATCTATCTATCTATCTATCTACTATCTATCTATCTATTTATTGGATTTGTATGCCGCCCCTCTCCGCAGACTCGGGGCGGCTAACAACAGCAACAAAACAGCATATAATAATAATCCAATACTAAAACAGTTTAAAACCCTTATTATAATACCAAACATACATACAGACATACCATGCATAAAATTGTAAAGGCCTAGGGGGAAAGCGTATCTCAATTCCCCCATGCCTGGCGGCAGAGGTGGGTTTTAAAAAGCTTACGAAAGGCAAGGAGGGCGGGAGCAATTCTAATCTCTGGGGGGAATTGGTTCCAGAGGGCCGGGGCCGCCACAGAGAAGGCTCTTCCCCTGGGTCCCGCCAAGCGACATTGTTTAGTTGACGGGACCCGGAGAAGACCCACTCTGTGGGACCTAACTGGTCGCTGGGATTCGTGCAGCAGAAGGCGGTCCCTGAGATAATCTGGTCCGGTGCCATAAAATTTGGCATTTTGATAGGACCACCGTTACCAGAGGAATGCTGTCAATTTAACTTATTTGGGCTTCAGTAAGGCATTTGATAAAATAGACCTTTATAAGGCCTTGGTAAAACCACACTTTGAATACTGCATTCAATTTTGGTCGCCATGATGCAGAAAGGATGTTGGGACTCTAGAAAAATTGCAGAGAAGAGCAGCAAAGAGGATTAGGGGACTGGAGGCTAAAACCTATGAACAACGGTTGCAGGAACTGGGTATGTCTAGTATAATGAAAAAAAGGGACCAGGGGAGACATGATAGCATCTTCCAGTATCTCAGGGGTTGCCACAAAGAAGAGGGAGTCAACCTATTCTCCAAAGCACCTGAGGGTAGAAGCAATGGGTGGAAACTAATCAAGGAGAGAAGCAACTTAGAACTAAGGAGAAAATTCCTGACAACTGGTTTCCTGCCCCAAATCCCACACACTGAGCAGCACCAAGCTTTTCAACCCAGCAACTGGTACCTGGTTTTCCAAGAAGCGACGGACTTTGTGAACCCCAGGATAGTAATCATTGCGGACGATGATCTGCAGCCAACGGATACGAATCTCGGCATTCATGTTTTCCAGCTGGGCCGAGTAGCATTCAGACAACTTCGTTATCACCTCTGCAGAAGACAACATGGATCTCATTTGTTTCTGAGTCAATTTAGAGGCCATCCAATGACTTTGGATGGCGCATATGTGTGTGCTGGTTAATATGAGGGTCGCCCAGAAAGTAATGCACCACATTTTTTTTCTTAGCCCACCGTAATGGTACGAATGCAAAACTTTAGATATACGTTATTTGAATTGTCAGGAGTGTGCAAATTTTGCGTTTCTTCAGACAGATAGCGTAGCTGCAGCAGTTTCGAAATGGCGCCTGTAAATGATGTACATTACAAGCAGCATGTCGTCACTGAATTTCTCACTGCAGAGAAAGAAACTGTTGGGAACGTTCACAAACGTTTGTGTACAGTTTATGGAGAATCTGCAGTCAACAGAAGTACGGTTAGTAGCTGGGCACAGAGGGTGAGGCCATTAGAGGTGATCCACACAGTGCAGAAATGGCTTTGTGACTAGAAAAAGGAGTGGTACCGACAGGGCATACACACCCTTGTGTCTCGCTAGAGGAAGGCCACAGAACGGGATGAAGGTTACGTGGAAAAATAGGGAGTGTAGAAACATTGTTCTTTCTGAAAATATTATTTTACTGAAAGAGTAGTAGATCCTTGGAACAAACTTCCAGCAGACATGGTTGGTAAATCCACAGTAACTGAATTTAAACATGCCTGGGATAAACATAGATCCACTGAAAGATAAAATACAGAAAATAGTATAAGGGCAGACTAGATGGACCATGAGGTCCTTTTCTGCCGTCAGTCTTCTATGTTTCTGTGTTTCTATGTTTCTTGTGTGTAAATTTCATTTTGTTCAATAAATAATTGTTGAAGAAAAAAATGTGGTGCATTACTTTCTGGGTGGAAAGTAATTTCTGGAAAGTCATTAAGGTGGAAACAATATTTTGTTTTGGAGTTGGGCGACTTAAAAATTAAATGAAATGAAATGAAATTATTAAATGAAATGAAATTAAATTAAATTAAATTAAAGATCTCATCCCAGAGGATAGTCACCAGCTGAGAGAAAGAATGCTTTTTGGGTCCCATAAAATGACACTGCTTAATTGACTGACCTTACTGGACAACTAGAAATAACCAATGACCAAAGCAGTGGGGACAAATGAGCATAATGCAACTCACTCATCAGACTCATAAATAGAGAATTTATGTAGCTCACAGGGTGTCCAGGGGAAAAGCATTTTGAAATTCCCTGATATTTCCTTGACATTTCCCTGTAACTTGCGATCTAGTTAAGGCGGGGTCGTAGGTGACGTCATACCAAATGGCTAAGCCGTGGAGAAATATTGGTAGCTGAGGGAGCAAGTTGTTGCCACAGTTATGTTCATTTTTGCTTAACTCTGCCAAGCAGTGCGATCCGTTGGATTTTTTACATGATTTTTCCCTAACTTAAACCGCTCTGAGTCTTCAGAGAGAGGTGTTATAAAAATCTAATTAATAATAATAATAATAATAATTATTATTATTATTATTATTATTATTTTAATACAGTTTGGTTCCCCCCCTAATTTATTCTGGTTTTTTCACACATTCCCTGATAATTCCGATATTTCCCGAACCGCCAATTTTCCTGCTAATTCCCTGATTAAATTAAATTAAATTAAATTAAATTAAATTAAATTAAATTAAATTAAATTAAATTAAATTAAATTAAATTAAATTAAATTAAATTAAATTAAATTAAATTAAATTAAATTAAATTAAATTAAATTAAATTAAATTAAATTAATTCCGGTTTGTTCACACATTCCCTGCTAATTCCCTGATATTTCCCGAACCGCCAATTTCCCTGCTAATTCCCTGATTTCCCTGTTTTCCAGGTTTGCTGGACACCCTGAGCTCAAGAGTTGAAACCGTGGTTCTCTGAGCTTGTTTGTTTTTGTGCAGGCGTTTCATTACCCTACCAGGCAATTAAACTCACCGTGTGGCAAGGGCGACCCATCCAGTAACCTATCCAGGAAAAGCACTGTTTGGAATGTTTGCCACTCGGCGATGTTGACGCTGTTGGCGGCAGCTCCTGCATCCAGAGGCTCTGTGGTCCAGAGATGGAACAGCGTCTCCACCGGCTGGGTCAAGGTGGATCCCTGAGATAAGTCTGGTTCGACTAAAGGAGGCCCTGTGGCATTGAGCCAGCGGTCAAACTCTAGCCCTGCAACAGATTTGCCGACAAGGATCAACTTGGAAACGCGTAACCCGTGGTCATGTGATCAAAATTCAGGCGCTTGGCAAGTGGTTCCTACTTATGACATTGTTGCGTCCCAAACACATGTGATCTGCCTTTTGGGACCTTCTCGCAAGCAAACTCAATAAATTTTTTATTGTTTTTCTCCACAAGACATCCATACATACATAGTGATACCTTGTCTTACAAACTTAATTGGTTCTGGGATGAGGTTCTTAAGGTGAAAAGTTTGTAAGATGAAACAATGTTTCCCATAGGAATCAATGGAAAAGCGATTAATGCGTGCAAGCCCAAAATTTGCCAGCCGAAGCACCCATTTTTGCGCTGGAGGGATTCCCCTGAGGCTCCCCTCCATGGGAAACCCCACCTCTGGACCTCTGTGTTTTTGCAATGCTGCAGGGGAATCCCAGCACTGCAAAAATGAGCACTTCGCTGGCAACGGAAGTCCAGAGGTGGGGTTTCCCAGCGAAGGGAGCATCAGTGAAATCGCAGCATCACAAAAACACCAAAGTCCTCAAAACCCCACCTCCGGACCTCTGTGTTTTTGCGATGCTGCGATTTCACTGAGGCTCCCCTTGCTGGGAAACCCCACCTCCGGACTTCCGTTGCCAGCAAAGTGCCCGTTTTTGTGCTGCTGGGATTTCCCTGCTGGGATTCCCCTGCAGCATCACAAAAACATGGAAGTCCGGAGGTGGGGTTTCCCATGGAGGGGAGCCTCAGGGGAATCCCAGCAGTGCAAAAACAGGTGCTTCGCTGGCAACAGAAATCCGGAGGTGGGGTATCCCATCAGCGGCAGTGGGTTTGTAAGGTGAAAATAGTTTGTAAGAAGAGGCAAAAAAATCTTAAACCCCGGGTTTGTATCTCGAAAAGTTTGTATGACAAGGCGTTTGTAAGACGAGGCATCACTGTACCTTCATTCTTAACAAAATACACAGTTATACATTTCTATTTAAGAGTATATGGACCTATATCTTAATTTGCACCTTTTATGCATTGATTTTATGATTTTACGCTGCCCAGAGTCCACTAGGAGTTGGGTGGCCTAGAAGTTAAATTAATATAAATTAATTACTCGCCTGTTCCCCCTTTTATATCCTACCACGCCCCTCTTTTTTTTCTCCCCCCCCCCAAACGCCCTCACTCTACTAAACAAATAATTCCCTCAACACTGTCAGACTTTTTACTAAATCTGCACTTCTATTCTACTAGTTTTTCTCATCATTCCTATCACCCATTTCCTCCCACTTAGGACTGTATGGCTGTCACTTGTTGCTTGTATCCTAAGATTTTTATTAATATTGATTGTTTCTGCATTGCTTGACCCCTATGACAATCATTAAGTGTTGTACCACATGATTCTTGACAAAGGTATATTTTATTTTATGTACGTTGAGAGCATCTGCACCAAGACAAATTCCTTGTGTGTCCAATCACACTTGGCCAATAAAGAATTCTATTCTATTCTATTTCTATCTCCTTCAACCTTCTTTCTCCTTTTCTCTCACTTCCTTACTTCCCTCCTCTCTCCTTCTTCCCTTCCTTTTCTACTTCCTTTTCTCCCTGCTAGCCTTTCCATGAGTATATCTGTTCACATCCTATAAAAGAGGGCGGTGAAAATATTTACTGATCCCTCACACAAACTGTTTCAACTCCTACCCTCAAAACGTCGCTACAGAGCACTGCACACCAAGACAACTAGACACAAGAACAGTTTTTCCCGGAACGCCATCACTCTGCTAAACAAATAATTCCCTCAACACTGTCAAACAATTTACTAAGTCTGCACTACTATTACGACTAGTACTACTCATTCCTATCACCCATTTCCTCTCACTTATGACTGTATGACTGTAACTTGTTGCTTGTATCCTTAAGATTTTTATTAATATTGTTCCTTCATTGCTTAATTGACCCCTATGACAATCATTAAGTGTTGTACCTTGACAAATGTGTATTTTCTTTTACACTGACAGCATCTGCACCAAAGACAAATTCCTTGTGTGTCCAATCACACTTGGCCAATAAAGAATTATGTTCTGCTCTGCTCTATTCTATTCTATTCCATTCTATTGTTAACAGACAGGTACCTCATGTCCCTAATCCTTTAATTATTGGTGTGTCTCTTAAACGTACTTCCCCCCCCCCTCCAGTATCCATATCTATGCTTAATTCTTATACGGTGTTCCCTCGATTTTCGCGGGGGATGCGTTCCGAGACCGCCCGCGAAAGTTGAATTTCCGCGAAGTAGAGATGCGGAAGTAAATACACTATTTTTGGCTATGAACAGTATCACAAGCCTTCCCTTCACACTTTAAACCCCTAAATTACAATTTCCCATTCCCTTAGCAACCATTTAGATTACAGTGGTACCTCGTGATAAGAACCCCTTGCCATACGAACAATCCGAGATACGAACCCAAGGTTCGGAAATTTTTTGCCTCTTCTTCCAAACTTTTTCCGACTTACAAACCCGCCGCCCGAAAGCCGAACCCGGAAGTTTGGCAAAAGTTCGGGTTCGGGTGGCCGCCGAGAAGCGCTGCCGCCCGGCTGTCACCTTTTGAAACAGCCGGGGGGGCTTCTCGGCGTTCTCCCTGACGCCAAACCCGGAAGTTCAGCAAAAGTTCGGGGTCGGCGTTTGGGTTCAGGAGGACGCCGAGAAGCCCCGCCGCCCGGCTGTTAGCTTTTCAAAAGAGCTGCGAAGCTGTCGGGCCGGAGGCTGGAAAGGAAGTGGGGAATCCCAATAGGGAATTCCATGGGCGGAGCTTTGACGTCACAAACATGTCCTTCCTGACTGGCCGAAACGTGATGACATATGATGTTTGGTGATGACATATGACATCATCGGGCGGGAAAAACCGTGGTATAGGGAAAAAACGTGAAGTCTTTTTTAATTAATATTTTTGAAAAACCGTGGTATAGACTTTTCTCGAAGTTCGAACCCGCGAAAATCGAGGCAACACTGTACTGTATTTTCCTAGGCATATTAAATACAAACTTAATGCTGCCTCCTCAACTGCCTAATTTCGTCACTTGGATTTACCACCTCCATTTTTTTATTTTCCTCCAATCTAATCTACATTACAGTGTTCCCTCGATTTTCGCGAGTTCGAACTTCACGAAAAGTCTATACCACGGTTTTTCAAATATATTAATTAAAAAATACTTCACGTTTTTTCACCCTACACCATGGCTTTTCCCGCCCGATGATGTCATATGTCATCGCCAAACTTTCGTCCGCCTTTAATAAAAAAAATTTTAAATAAACTTTAATAAATAAACATGGTGAGTAATAATCTAAATGGTTGCTAAGGGAATGGGAAATTGTAATTTAGGGGCTTCAAGTGTTAAGGGAAGGCTTGGGATACTGTCCATAGCCAAAAATGGTGTATTTACTTCCGCATCTCTACTTCGCGGAAATTCGACTTTTGCGGGCGGTCTCGGAACGCATCCCCCGCGAAAATCGAGGGAACACTGTACTTATCTTCTATACATACTCATTTTCTAACCAATAATACCTGTAACCAACATTCAAATGCTTAGCAACTGGTTCCTATTAATGACAGTTGCAATGTCCCAGGGTCATGTGGTTACCTTCTGCGACCCTCTGACAATGGGGAAGTGTGATTCACTTAACAACTGGGTTACTCACTTAACAACTGCAATGATTTGCTACACAAGTGCGGCAACAAAAGTCATAAAATGGGGCAAAATGAACTTAACAACTGTCTCGTTTAAGAACAGAAAGTCTGGGCTCAATAGTAGCCATAAGCTAAAGGCTCCCTGTAGTTTATCTCGTCCATCTGGGCAGCACTCCTAAGATTGTGTTTGTGTGTGTGTGTTTGTGTTACATTCCGCCAAGGTCCTCTTCCGTACCTGTTTTGCAATCGATGCATTGTTCTTTCAGGTCTGGAAAAAATGCCAAGAAGGAATCCAACAGATCTTGGGCTACAACGCTTGTGAACTTGTACTTCTCGATATAAGTCTGAAAGAGAGCCAGCATAAGCACAAGTTATAATAAATAAATAAATACAGGTTACAAAATTAATGGGAAAAAAGCAAGGTTGAGCAAGAGGAAACTGGAGGGGCCCTATGTGGAAATGGTCAGAAAAGTAACAGAGATGAGTGCATGTATACACTAGACCAGTGTTTCCCAACCTTGGCAACTTGAAGATATCTGGACTTCAACTCCCAGAATTCCCCAGCCAGCGAATGCTGGCTGGGGAATTCTGGGAATTGAAGTCCAGGTATCTTCAAGTTGCCAAGGTTGGGAAACACTGCACTAGAGAACAAAGTAAAATATTAAAACTGAAGGAGCAGAAAATAATAATAAATAAGGTTTGAATAATAATAAATTATTAAAAATAATAATAAATTATTAAGAATAATAATAAATTATTAAGAATAATAATAAATTATTAAGAATAATAATAAATTATTAAGAATAATAATAAATTATTAAAAATAATAATAAATTATTAAAAATAATAATAAATTATTAAAAATAATAATAATCAAGGTTTAAATAGATCAAGAATAGCCGTGCTGGATTTCTAATCTTTTAACACAAAGATTCTCCGCTAATGGAAAGTTTCTAGACGTCATTCATCCAGCACAATATTTTTCTTTCAATTACAGCAGGCTCCAGTCCTTTACGACAGTGCAGTAATTTAGGGGACCAAGACTAAATTATGAAATAATAATAACAACAACAACAACATTAGGCACCTACATTCCCTCCAAGTCCGATGACCCACTAATGGAGTCATTAACTAATGGGCTGGCTGCATCCATCTCTCTATCTGATGATTCTTCTTCTTTCCTAGCATCTAACCTTGGCAAGGAATCCTCACTGTCCGAAGCTGATGGCAGTAAGACAAGTCTCTGGGAACCTGAGGACTCTCCTAAGCCAACATCCAAATTCCCCGTTGCAGGAGCTGGCCCAGAGCCAACCACAACACCTGTGTTCTGTTACCTACTTCCTACCTGTCCCCAGGGCTGTCTATTTTTTTCCGTGGAGCAAATCCTAGGAACAATTTCAGAGACCTGGGCAAATGGGGCTTTATACATAGAAACATAGAAACATAGAAACATAGAAGACTGACGGCAGAAAAAGACCTCCTGGTCCATCTAGTCTGCCCTTATACTATTTTCTGTAATCTATCTTAGGATGGATCTATGTTTATCCAAGGCATGTTTAAATTCAGTTACTGTGGATTTATCCACCACGTCTGCTGGAAGTTATTTCCAAGGATCCACTACTCTTTCAAATAATATTTTCTCATGTTGCTTTTGATCTTTCCCCCAACTAACTTCAGATTGTGTCCCCTTGTTCTTGTGTTCACTTTCCTATTAAAAACATTTCCCTCCTGAACCTTATTTAACCCTTTAACATATTTAAATGTTTCGATCATGTCCCCCCTTTCCCTTCTGTCCTCCAGATTATACAGATTGAGTTCATGAAGTCTTTCCTGATACGCTTTATGCTTAAGACCTTCCACCATTCTTGTAGCCCGTCTTTGGACCCATTCAATTTTGTCAATATCTTTTTGTAGGTGAGGTCTCCAGAACTGAACACAGTATTCCAAATGTGGTCTCACCAGCACTCTATATAGCGGGATCATAATCTCCCTCTTCCTGCTTGTTATACCTCTAGCTATGCAGCCAAGCATCCTACTTGCTTTCCCTACCGCCTGACTGCACAGGTATACCACCTGCAGATTTGGCCTTTTCTCCCCTCACTTGAAGTTTGCCTTGCAAAATTGAAGGTGCTGGAAGTTGACTGGTTCCTTGCATGAAACGAAATGTTGTCGAGCAACAAGTCCCTCTTTTCTCCCTTAATGGACTTTTTATGAGAAAATAAAAATGGCAAAAGCAGCATCGAAAGAACGCAAGTTCATTTGGGTCACTCATTAAATTCTCTGAAAGAATTTGGCTTGTGGGATTTGGGCCAGTAATAATAACAACAACAACAGAGTTGGAAGGGACCTGGAGGTCTTCTAGTCCAACCCCCTGCTTAGGCAGGAAACTACACTACTTCATACAAATGGTTATCCAACATCTGCTTAAAAACTTCCAGCGTTGGAGCATTCACAGTTTCTGGTGGCAAGCTGTTCCACTGATTAACCGTTCTGACAGTCAGGAAACGTCTCCTTAGTAATAAGATTAATAATTTTCCAGAGCTTTTAGCAAATGTTTGTAGGGATATATTCACACGTGCACTAAAGCAGATTTTTTTCCGGAGCCCCCTCCCGCCCCAAACCAGATTACTAACTCGTAGAAAGGCATCGAAATGAGTTGGGTCTCCACATAGCTGAGACAGATAGTAAACAAAGCAGAACCCTTTCTCGTAGGTGAAGAGGTTCATCAGGTTGCTGGGATTCACACCTGAGGGGGGGGGGAAAGGAAGCGAGGATAAGAAGGATAGAAAAATAAATGGCAATACAATTGTCCTTGACTTATGACCACAACTGAGCCCAAAATATCCCTCTGCTGAGGAAGACAATTGTTCCCTGGGTTCTTTCCCCACCTTATGACCTTCCTCGCCACAGTTGCTAAGTGAATGACTTATTTATTTATTTATTTATTTAATTTTATTTATTTAGAAACATAGAAACATAGAAGACTGACGGCAGAAAAAGACCTCATGGTCCATCTAGTCTGCCCTTATACTATTTCCTGTATTTCATCTTACAATGGATATATGTTTATCCCAGGCATGTTTAAATTCAGTTACTGTGGATTTACCAACCTGGAAGTTTGTTCCAAGGATCTACCACTCTTTCAGTGAAATAATATTTTCTCATGTTGCTTTTGATCTTTCTCCCAACTAACTTCAGATTGTGTCCCCTTCTTCTTGTGTTCACTTTCCTATTAAAAACACTTCCCTCCTGGACCTTATTTAACCCTTTAACATATTTAAATGTTTCGATCATGTCCCCCCTTTTCCTTCTGTCCTCCAGACTATACAGATTGAGTTCATGAAGTCTTTCCTGATACGCTTTATGCTTAAGACCTTCCACCATTCTTGTAGCCCGTCTTTGGACCCGTTCAATTTTGTCAATATCTTTTTGTAGGTGAGGTCTCCAGAACTGAACACAGTATTCCAAATGGGGTCTCACCATTTAATTTTATTTATTCATTCATTCATTCATTCATTCATTCATTCATTCATTCTTTATGGCGCCCTTCTCCTTAGACTCAGGGCGGCTTACAACATGTTAGAAATAGCACTTTTTAACAGAGCCAGCCTATTGCCCCCACAATCCGGGTCCTCATTTTACCCACCTGGGAAGGATGGAAGGCTTAGTCAACCTTGAGCCGGGGATGAGATTTGAACCGCTGACCTTCAGATCTACAGTCAGCTTCAGTGGCCTGCAGTACAGCAATCTACCTGCTGCGCCACCCCGGCTCTATCCCACCAGCTATGATGAGCCAAGACCTTGTTTGCTGTCTTCACCTTCTGCAACTTCCCTTTGGGTAATTCCTTGAGTAATCTACGCAAGAGAAGGCAAGCCTTCTAGATTAGGGGTGGGCAATTAATTTTGCCAGGGGGCCGCATGAGAAATTGGGATGGTTTTAGAGGGCTGGACTAAGATAATTAACTCAGTTCTACCCAATACTGTAAAGACGCAGAGCCTGGCCTGACCTAAACACCCAGACCCCCTCTACAGACCCCTAATTGTTTGCTTTACAGCAACACGGTGCATCACAGTCACTGCGTTGGAGTGTTTGCGTGGTTTCTGTGCTCAGCCACTCTCGGTAGGAGGTCGGGGTCCGATCCAGTGCGAGGATGAAAGAGCTCACGGCGTCTGCCGGGACGCCTCCGGTTCCTGGTTTCCTTGTGATTCATCAGGAAAGCAGGAACCAGAGGTGTCCCGTCAGACGCGGTGAGCTCTTTCATCCTCGCACTGGAGTGGACCCGGTCCCTGACTTCCGCAGACCGGTCACAGACAGCGGGCAGGTCGGATGCGGCCCGCCCGGCCTCCCCTTGCCCAGGTCTGTTCTAGATGGACCATGAGGTCTTTTTCTGCCGTCAATCTTCTATGTTTCTATGTAAACCCATTGGTTTGATTTGATTTGATTTATTAGATTTGTATGCCGCCCCTCTCCGCAGACTCGGGGCAGCTCACAACAGCAACAAAAACAATATATATTAACAAATCTAATAATTAAAAAATCTAAGATAACAATTACACATTTAAAATCTAAAAGCAAGAAACCCCAATATAACAAACATACATACAGTCATATCATGCACTAGAACTACATAGGCAGGGGGAGATGTCTTAGTTCCCCCACGCTTGACGACAGAGGTGAGTTTTAAGGAGTTTGCGAAAAGGTTTGATGTTATAAAAGACAAGACCCAGCCCTCTTTCTCACCTGGTTCAAGTTTAACCTGAAGTTTGCTGACGGGATTGTCCTCCCCAAGGAGCTTCATTTGTCGGTGAAGGGCATCAAGGCGGAAGGCTGTCTCCAGGCAGGTAAAAGCAGCACCTGTCCACACCCATACCCCAAAATACAGGGATTTTAATAGAATTCTTTATTGGCCAAGTCTGATTGGACACACAAGGAATTTGACTTTGGTGCAGGTGCTCTCAGTGTACATAAAAGGCAAGACACATTTGTCAAGAACCACGAAGCACAACACTTAATGATTATTAATATTAATAATGAATATTGATGAATATTAATATACATCGTAAGGTGATGCGGTCAGATCTGACATGTGGGCACATCCTGGAAAATGTCAGGGGCTGGCCAGCCCCAATGTGAAGAGAAAACAGGCCAGCAGTTTGGGAAGTGTCGTCAAGCTGGCCACGCCCACCCAGTTGGCCACGCCCACTCGGTTGACCACGCCTGCCTGGCCCTCCGAGGTTGTTCTATCCCGGGCCTACGCAGATTGAAAACCAAGGAGGAATCCACGCGCTGATATTTCAAATCAACCTTTTTATACAGGAAGCAGCATTTATACAAGCCAAAGTCATGCATGTGAGTTCATCTTGGCAGCTTCTCAGTGGTAGGAGTTAAGAGATAACAGTCCAGTGGCTAGGAGATCAAAGCTAATTGCCCTTTCCTTGATGAGATAAAGAGTCTCCAGTTTCACAGACTTACTTTTGCAGCTTCCCAGACTCTTACTCCAAGGATTTTAGCAGGGAAATAACTGTTAGCTAGCGTAACATGGATGAGACTCCCAAACACCAACTGACTCCATTACAAAACGTTGGAACTCCACCACGAATTACCCATATGCCACCCTTAAATACCTATGGGGAGTGGTCAACCATTCCCTAGAGTTACAAACTACAGACTACTCCCTTTTCCCATACAAGTATTCCTGTCTTCTAAAGCGGGCATCTAGCAAAGGCTCATAGTCTTCCTTCTTCTCCTCTAAGTCAGACTCTACTATCATTGACAGATCTGCCATCTCTGGTGGTCCTTCAGGTTCATCCAGGTCTATTTCTCCCTCACTCTCACTCTCTGCATCAGCTGGCAAAACCACTGGCCCAGGGTACCAAGATGGGCCTGGATCCTCCTCCTAAGAATCTAACATTACCAGAGTTGGTCAAGGGCCACTCACAACAGAGGTCAACCCCAGCCCTGATTTGGCCATCGTTGAAATTGAGTTTGACATCCCTGCTCTAAAAAGAACCAACTCCCACAATCGAAAGGCGCAATACGTAGGCTTGAGGGCGGAAATTACCGTAAGTCTCCGTCGTGATTCGGCGCTGAGCGTAGGTGGCCAGCCCTTCGCTCAACCACATCTCTTCCCAGGTGGCGTTGGTGACGGCATTGCCAAACCAGCTGTGGGCTACTTCATGGATGATGTCAATGATGAGAAACTCGTCGCTCTCCAAGATGGACGAGATGACGAAGGTCAAACATGGGTTCTCCATGGCAACGATGGGGAACGAGGGGGGGAGGAAAACGATGTCGTACCTGGAAACCGAGAGGGGGGGCAGGGAGAGCCCAGATTAAATTTACGAATCCTGAAGCCATAATTCTCAAAGCAGAAAGACAGGCGTTAAAAATGCAGATATGAATCAATAAAATTCCCCATAATCTGCTAGGAGCCCTCATGTTACAATTACTTAAGTGAGTTTTGCCCAATTTTACGAGCTTTTTTTTCTTGCCTCTCTTGTTAAATGAATGTTTCAGTTGTTAAATTAGTAATACGGAATCTATGGAGAGGAGCGGCATACAAATCTAATTAATAATAATAATAATAATAATAATAATTTATGTTTTGTTGAATTTATGTTTTGTTGAATAAAGAAATAAAGGGAGATTAATAATAATAATAATAACAACAGAGTCTGAAGGGACCTTGGAGGTCTTCTAGTCCAACCCCCTGCTTAGGCAGTGTTCTGGTTTCTGATAAAAGTTTAGTAATTACAAATAACTCTCATTAAATGCATCATTTCATGAATAAAGCAACTCCGTTTATTTCTCTGCTCTCCTGTATTTTCAACACATTCCGGACATCCCTCGGTCCGTTATCTCTCTCTTCTGCATTTCTCACATTCCTTTTCCTGCTTCACTGAGACAAGATTTATTTCCTAACTACATAGTTTTAAAAACGACAGCAGCATTGACTAAATACAATACAAAATACTTGGCTTACTTTAGCGTGATAAAAACACCTCCATATTTCCTTTCAGCAAAGTTGAAACTCCATCCTTCTTCTCCACTAGCCCCCTGACCTGCCAAATACCTCACTACAATATTTAACCCATTCCTCTCCTTAATATCTTCTTCCAGACCTTTGCTCTCTGTGTTTCTGAATTCTTCTGAGTTTAGGATTAACCCAGCAAGCATCTGATTCTCCCTCGCTAGATCCTTGACTCATAGCCCCATCCTGTGGCTGGCCTCCCACCTGTTCTACTACCTGTAACCCTGGGCCCCCCACTACTTCATAAACGCTATCTGAATCCGAGTCTTCAATATCTTCATCATCCTCCAACTGATCAAGAGTATGTACAACAGGCAGGAAACCCTACACTACTTCAGACAGATGGTTATCCAGCATTTGCTTAAAAACTTCCAGTGTTGGAGCATTCACAACTTCTGGTGGCAAGCTGTTCCCACTGATCAACCGTTCTCACTGTCAGGAATTTTCTCCTTAGTTCTAAGTTGCTCCTCTCCTTGTTTAGTTTCCACCCATTGCTTCTTGTTCTCAGGTGCTTTGGAAAATAGGTTGACTCCCTCGTCTCCCGGGCAACCTCTGAGATATTGAAACACTGCTATCATGTCTTCCCTGGTCCTTCTCATCAAACTAGCCATGCCCAGTTGCTGTTCTTCATATGTTTTTGCCTCCAATCCCTCTAATCATCTTTGTTGCTCTTCTCTGCACTTTTTCTAGAGTCTCAATATCCTTTTTGCATCGTGACCAAAACTGAATGCAGTATTCTAATTCTGGACTTACAATTACATTCCCCTGCAGCATCGCAAAACCCAGAGGTGGGGTTTCCCATGGAGGGGAGACTCAGGGGAATCCCACCAGTGTGAAAATGGGCGCTTCGGCTGACAACGGAAGTCTGGAGGTGGGGTTTCCCAGCGAGGGAAGCCTCAGCGAAATCACAGCATTTGCGATGCTGCGATTTCACTGAGGCTTCTATCACTGGGAAACCCCACCTCCAGACTTCCATTGCCACCCGAAGCGCCTGTTTTCACGTTGGTGGGATTCCACTGCTGGGATTCCCCTGCAGCATCGCAAAATCCGTCCCACCAGTGCAAAAATGGGTGCTTCAGCTGGCAAAAGGGGTGAATTTTGGGCTTTTCCAAAATTCATCGCTTTTCCATTGATTCCTATGGGAAACATTGTTTCGTCTTACAAACTTTTCCCCTTATGAACCTCATCCTGGAACCAATTAAGTTCGTAAGACAAGGTATCGCTATACTAAAAAACACTATCTAAAAACCCTTATCATTAAAATAGCCACATAACCCAATCATACCATACATAAACTTTATTAGCAAGGGGATGTATCAGTTACCCCATGCCTGGCAACAAAGGTGGGTTTTCAGCAATTTACGAAAGGCGAGGAGGGTTCTAATCTCGGGGGGGGAGTTGATTCCAGAGGGCCGGGGCCGCCACAGAGAAGGCTCTTCCCCTGGGTCCCACCAGATGACATTGTTTAGTCGACGGGACCCGGAGAAGGCCAACTCTGTGGGACCTAATCGGCAACTGGGATTCGTGCGGCAGAAAACGGTCCTGAAGGTATTCTGGTCCAATGCCATTTAGGGCTTTATAGGTCATTAGCAACACTTTGAATTGTGTCCGGAAGCTGATCGGCAGCCAGTGCAGACCACGGAGTGTTGACGAGACATGGGCGTATCTCGTAAGGCCCAGACTTAGGTCTGCTATCCTGAGCTTACCTGCCCCATATGTAGGGACCATAGAGGTTCTCGGCAGCGCTGAGCCAGTGCTCCACTCGTCCTGAGAGTTTGCCGATGGCTGTTGACAATAGGCACGGCTCGGCCCAGACTTTGCTCCTGTTTGAAAAGGAGGCAGAAAAACAACAGCGTTCACACACTGGGGCCTAGCACTGATTCGGCATTCCTAGCTGTGGAGGTGCAAATGAACACCTATTAGAGCAGTGTTTCCCAACCTTGGCAACTTGAAGATATTTGGACTTCAACTCCCAGAATTCCCCAGCCAGCATTTGCTGGCTGGGGAATTCTGGGAGTTGAAGTCCAAATATCTTCAAGTTGCCAAGGTTGGGAAACACTGTACAGTAGTACCTCTAGATACGAGCTGCTCCACATGCGAGTATTTCAAGATACGAGCCAGGAGGGGAGAGACATTTCTGTTCAAGTTCCGAGCTCAAATTCGGGATACGAGCCGAGCGTCCACTAGGTGGTGCAAGGGGAAAAACAAAGTCTAAAGCCATTTGTTCCAGATACGAGTTTGCTCGAGATACAAGCTCCCTTTCTGGAACGAATTATGCTCGTATCTAGGGGTACTACTGTATTAGAGGATGAGGAGTAAACTGTATTACCCCACGCAATGTAAAACGTGGAGGTGGAGGATATCCAGCTAATATTCCAGATATGAGCAGTACTCCAAACAACCAGACCAGATAGCTTTGAGTATATACATATTATTTACATTAGGCAAACATCATAGTTAGTAACAGTCCTAGTCACAAACACAGCAATCTCAATACATATACAATGGAAGCCTCAATCAATCCATATGCAGACTAACATCAGAACACATAGTTCTTACTATACACAGTAGTCCTTACAATAGTCATATAGACAAACCAGCAGAGAATCAAAGAGATAGCAGGGAGCTTTAGGCTGCAAGAGAGAGAGACGCCGCTGACTCCCGCTTATAGCTGATTGCTGATTGCAACACAACCTCTTAGTAGTGTGCTAATTCCTCAAAACCATACATTGCTGGCTTAAGTTACATATTGGAAAACCCAACTAGTTATACACACAGTACAGTGGTACCTCGACATACGAGTTTAATTCGTTCCAGACCCGAGCTCGTAAGTCGATCAATTCGCATCTCGAACGAATGCCTTTAGACTTTGTTTTTCGCGCCGAGATAACTGGAAGCAAGGAGATACTTGCGCCACCTAGTGGAAGCTCGGCTCGTATCCCGAATTTGAGCCCGGGTGTCGAACAGAAATTTCACTCGTGTCGCAGCTCGTAACTTGGAATACTCGCATGTGGAGCAGCTCGTATCCAGAGGTACTACTGTACTAACAACACCTACCGTATTTTTTGGAATATAGTACCTCCACCCACCCTCCCCGAAAAAAACAGTGGAATGCCGATGCATCTTATGTACCAAATACAGCCATTTTTGGCTTCCCAAAGCCCCGCCCTCACATCCAACTTTTACAAAAATGGGGTGCACGGAGGGTTTGGGAGGCCTGCAGGGTGCTCCCGGGGGTCGGCGAAGACAAAAACCTTTTTTTCTTACTGACCTCTTTGAAATCTTGGTGCGTCTTAATAGTCCAAAAATAGTCCAGTTAGGTCCCACAGAGTGGATCTTCTCCGGGTCCCGTCAACTAAACAATGTCGCTTGGCGGGACCCAGGGGAAGAGCCTTCTCTGGCCTGGCCCTCTGGAACCAACTCCCCCCAGAGATTAGAATTGCCCCCACCCTCCTTGCCTTTCGTAAGCTACTAAAAACCCACCTCTGCCGTCAGGCATGGGGGAATTGAGATATTCCTTCCCCCCAGGCCTTTACAATTCTATGCATTGTATGTATGTATGTATGTTTGGTTTTTATATTAATGGGTTTTTAATCGTTTTTAGTATTAGATTACTATTGTACACTGTTTTATTGTTGCTGTTAGCCGCTCCGAGTCTCCGGAGAGGGGCGGCATACAAATCCAATAAATAAATAAATAAATAAATAAATAATATAGTACTGTAATTGCACACTTTCAAGAAAGTCCATGATTGCAATACAGATAGTTCCTTGACGTACAGCCGTTCGCTTTGTGGCCGTTCGAAGTTACAACAGCACTGGAAAAAGTGACTTAGGGTCCTTTTTTTTTTACACTTTTGACCAATGCTGGACAACTGACTCATATTTATGATGGTTTGCAATGCCCCCTTTCTGTGACCTTCTGACAAGCAAAGTGAAGCCAGATTCACTGCACTACAGTGGCAAGGAAAGTCGTAATATGGGGCAAAACTCAACAAATACCGTATTTTTCAGAGTATAAGATGTACCTTTTTCCTCCCTAAAAGAGGCTGAAAATTCAGATTGTCTTATACTCTGAATGCAGTTTTTAAAGCTTTTTCCCCCAGCCCTAACTAGGTGCTAACTATCTTCCCAGCTCTTATCTTGCAAGTTCTTTCACTGTTACTCTCTGTGAATAATGTTTTCCAAACCCAGTCTTTGTAGGTTTTATTGTCCTACTTGCTCCGAATCTTTCTTTCTAGCCCTAACCAGGTGCTAACAATGTTCCCAGTTCTTACCGCTTGCAAGATCTTTCATTGTTACTCTCTGCGAAGAATATTTTCCAAGCCCCAAGTCTTTGCGGGGTTTTTTTTCATTGCTCTAACTTGCTCTGAACATTTCTTTCGAGCCCTAACCAGGTGCTAAAAATGTTCCCACCTCTTACTGGCTTGCAGGCTCCTTCCTTGTTACTCTCTCCAAATAAGGTTTTTTTGAAAAACCAGGGGATAAAATAATGTGCTGAAGCTGACCAGACTAAGGACGCGAGCCAGATGAATATCTGGTAAGCAGATTCTTTCCCCTATTTTCCTTCCCAAGCACTAAGGAGCATCTTATACAGTGATCCCTCGAGTTTCGCGATCTCGAGCTTCGCGAAACGCTATATCGCGATTTTTAAAAAAATATTAATTTTTTTAAAAACCACTTCCGCGTTTGGCTTTGGGAGTCAGCTGGGAAGCGGCGCGGCTGTTTTAAAAGGTCGCAGCCGGCCTGGGGGGCTTCCCAGCACCCCCCCAAACCCCCAACCCGGGTTCGGGGGGGTGCTGGGAAGCCCCCCAGGCTGGCTGCGACCTTTTAAAACAGCCGCGCCGCTTCCCAGCTGAGTCCTGAAGCCAAACGCCAAAGGCGAACTTCCGCATTTGGCTTCAGGACTCAGCTGGGAAGCGGCGCGGCTGTTTTAAAAGGTCGCAGCCGGCCTGGGGGGCTTCCCAGCACCCCCCCGAACCCCCAACCTGGGTCTTCCCGGC
The DNA here is from genome assembly GCF_031021105.1 of Erythrolamprus reginae. NCBI lineage: Eukaryota > Metazoa > Chordata > Lepidosauria > Squamata > Dipsadidae > Erythrolamprus > Erythrolamprus reginae. The sequence continues at coordinate 114,207,094 of NC_091954.1, read as the reverse complement.
CGCCCACGCAAAGGGGAAACCCCGGCTCCTCGCTGATGCCCGCCGCTCGCCCGCCCGCCAGCAAGAGGGGGAAGACCCAGGGAAGGTTCCTTCGGCCACCCAGCAGCTGATCTGCTCGGTAGCGCAGCAGCAGCGAGGAGCCGAATCGGGGTTTCCCCTTTGCGTGGGCGGCGGGGAACGCAAACTCCACCATCTACGCATGCGCGGCCATAGAAAAAAAGGGCATGCATGCGCAGATGGTGTTTTTACTTCCGCAACCCTACATCGTGAAAAATCGATTATCGCGAGGGGTCTTGGAACGGAACCCTCGCGATAATAGAGGGATCACTGTACTCCGAAAAATACAGTACAGTACAGTGGTACCTCGGTTCTCGAACACCTTGGTTTTCGTACATTTCGGATACCGAACAAAATTTTCGGCAAAAATTTGCTTTGGTATCCGAACAAAAATTCGGATACCGAACAGCCACAGAAAATTTTGTTTATTATCCGAAATGGCCGATGTCTATGCCTCCTGCATGTTACATCCCCTCTCTGCAACATGGGGTGGGGGCTGAGTCCAATGAGTCCCTGGGCGACTTGGCAAAGCAGCTGCCACAAGATCTGAGGGGACGGGGTGAGACGGAATGGGAGTCGGAATCCGACACGCCCATTCTGGCCGCCCACTTAACAGCCTCCCAGTCTCTATAGTCTAACCGCTCCAAGTTGACTCACTGGGAACCAATTAAATCTATTTTCTTTATTTCCTATGGGATAAAAATCTGAGGAGATCTATAGTCTAACCTCTCCAAGCTGCAGGAAGGGTGGGGGTGGCTGCAATCCCGGCAGCTTCGGGGGGCTCCTTTCCTCAGTGCTTCGTGTTGTTACCTGCAGGCAGCTGCACCAACTTTCTCCTTCCCGGCGGCAGCGGCGGCGATGGCGGCGGCTTCCCTTCAAGGAGCAGCAGCGCTGGGAACATCACGTGATGAAGGGAAGCCACCGGAGCCATCTCAGCAGTTGCCGCCGCTCCAGAGGCTTCCCTTCATTACGTGACTTCCCGGCGCTGCTGCTCCTCGAAGGGAAGCCACCACCGCTGCCGCCGGGAAGGAGAAAGTTGGTGCAGCTGCCTACAGGTAACAAGACGAAGCACTGAGGAAAGGAACCCACCGAAGCTGCCGGTATTGCAGCCACCCCCACCATTCCTACAGCATGGAGTAGTTAGACTATAGAACTCCTCAGATTTTTATCCCATAGGAAATAAAGAAAATAGATTTAATTGGTTCCCAGCGAGTCAACAGGGGCTGGGAACCAATTAAATCCATTTCCATTATTTCCTATGGGATAAATTAATTCGGTACTCGACCAAATCGGTTCTCAACCACACTTCTGGAACGAATTGTGGTCGAGAACCGAGGTACCACTGTATCTCATTTACGAACATCAATTCCAGGCACAATTGTGGTGGTAAGTTGAGGACTACCTGCACTTTACAACCACATTGTTTAGTGATGGCAACTCTGGTCTGAATTGCCCTTGTAACTCAAGGGCTCCCTGGGTGGCTTTCCACAAGTTGCTGAACTACAATTCCCAGCCTCTCCAGCAACCGCAGTGGTTAAGATTACAACCTAAGATTACAATTATATCCCGGCCTTCCATAAATCCTGCTAAGTCAGAAAAGAGGGCCTTACCTAGGACCAACCTCTGCAGAGACAAGATCCCCGGCCACCAGAGCCACCAGGTAAGAAGGAATGGGGTACTCCATGTAGAACTGGTATGTGCCCTCTTCCTCTTCATAGGAACTTTGGGTGGCGCTCATTAACACCTGCATACCTGCAGGAGCCTGTAAAAACAAAGAATAGCAGAATAGTAGAGTTGAAAGGGATCTTGGAGGTCTTCCAGTTCACCCCATGGTTCAAGAATCACAAAACAGTCATTGATCTGAAAGCATGGGTGATGAACGATGCTCTCGGTCATGATCTTTGGCAGCCCCTGCACTGTACTCAATGGCTGAGTTTTCCACAGCTTGCTTTGCCAAGTCAACACATAAAGTCATCCTGGAGGCGTCTGTAATATGGCAAATGATTTAGCTTTACTAGATAAGTGGTCAAAGCAACAGAAACTGCAGTTTAATGTTTCCATTGTAAAATAATGCACTTGGGGAAAAGGAATCCTCGATCTGAGTATTGTATTGGCAGTTTGGTGTTAGCAAAAACTTCAGAAGAGAAGGATTTTGGGGTCGTGATTTCTGACAGTCTCAAAATGGGTGAACAGTGTGGTCAGGAGGTAGGGAAAGCAAGTAGAATGCTTGGCTGCATAGCTAGAAGTTTAGGGAGAGGGGCAGCATACAAATTTAATTAATAATAATAATAATAATAATAATAATAATAATAATAATAATAGTATAACAAGCAGGAAGAGGGAGATTGTAATCCCGCTGCATAGAGCGCTGGTGAGACCACATTTGGAATACTGTGTCCAGTTCTGGAGACTTCACCTACAAAAAGATTTGGATCAAATTGAAGGGGTCCAAAGACGGGCTACAAAAATGGTGGAAGGTCTTAAGCATAAAACTTATCAGGAAAGACTTCATGAACTCAATCTGTATAGTCTGGAGGACTGAAGGGAAAGGGGGGACATGATCGAAACATTTAAACATCGAAACATTCAGGAGGGAAGTGTTTTTAATAGGAAAAAGTGAACACAAGAACAGAGGAGCACAATCTGAGATTAGTTGGGGGAAAGATCAGAAGCAACGTGAGAAAATATTATTTTACTGAAAGAATAGTAGATGCTTGGAACAAACTTCCAGCAGACGTGGTTGGTAAATCCACAGTAACTGAATTGAAACACGCCTGGGATAAACGTAGATCCATCCTAAGGTAAAATACAGGAAGTAGTATAAGGGCAGACTGGATGGACCGTGAGGTCTTTTTCTGCCGTCAATCTTCTATGTTTCTAACAGCCATTGGTCTGAAAGCATGGATGATGAAGGATGCTCTCCGCGCTGCCATGCTCTCCGCACTGTACTCAATGGCTGAGTTTTCCACAGCTTGCTTTGCCAAGTCCACACATAATAATAATAATAATAATAATAATAATAATAATAATAATAATAATAATAAAAAAATAAAATGAATAATAATAATAATAATAATAATAATAAATAATAATAATAATAATAATTATTAATTTATTAGATTTGTATGCCGCCCCTCTCCGAAGACTCGGGGCGGCTCACAACAACGATAAAAACAATATTATAATGGCACAAATCTCATATTAAAAATAACTAAAAACCCTATCATAATTAAAAACCAAACAGCACATACATACCAAACATAAATTATAATGAGCCTGGGGGAAAGATGCCTCAAATCCCTCATGCCTGGCGGTATAGGTGGGTCTTAAGTAGTTTACGGAAGACAAGGAGGGTGAGGGGAGTTCTAATCTCCGGGGGGAGTTGATTCCAGAGGGCCGGGGCCCGGAGAAGGCCAACTCTGTGGGACCTTATCGGCCGCTGGGATTCATGCGGTAGCAGGTGGTTCCGGAGGTACTCTGGTCCAATGCCATGTCGGGCTTTAAAGGTCATGACCAACACTTTGAATTGTGACCGGAAACTGATCGGCAGCCAATGCAAGCCACGGAGTGTTGTAAATACGTGGGCGAATCTGGGAAGCCCCACGATGGCTCTCGCAGCCGCGTTCTGCACGATCTGGAGTTTCCGAACACTTTTCAAAGGTAGCCCCATGTAGAGAGCGTTGCAGTAATCGAACCTCGAGGTGATGAGGGCATGCTTTGGACAACAAAACTGGTTACAAATTAACGCAATAAGCACATATTTAAGTAAGAGGGAAAATAAAGAAATATTCATCAGACAAGAAACGAATTTAGAAAAGATATTAAGGGAAAAGAGTAAGAATATAAAAGCACAAACAGGTAATATATAGAGAGAATTATTACAAGCAGAGGAACAAGTAGTAAAAGGATTGACGAGATATTGGCAGGATGAGTTAGAAATTGACGAATGGGATATGGAAGGCATAATTGAAAGTATTAAAAGAATCAAAAACACAAGAATAAGAGAGATGAGAAGAAAAATATTACATAAATGGTATTATACACCAGTACAATTAGCATGCTTTCAAAAAATGAGGAAAGGAAATTGCTGGCATGGATGTAAGGAAAAAAGAGTATTTATGCATATGTTTTGGGAATGTAATAAAGTTCAAAAATTTTGGAAGCAAATACAAATGGAAGTGAATAAAATTACGAATGGCAACTGGAAAATAACCAAAGAAGCAGCATTATTGATAAAAAATAGTGAGGTAAAAGAATATGAAGAAATTAAAACTGCAGCGATAGAAAGTGCCCAGGCAACCATAGTGCTTGGGTGGAAAGATGACAATAAATGGACAATAAAAAAATGGTGCAGGTACATGGTGGACCACATTCACTATGAAATTATGGAAATTAGATTACATAACTATAGTGAAGAGAAATTAGCAGCAACAATGAGGCGGTGGGAGAAGGTTAAGAATTATATATTAACAATATCAGCAAGCGATGCAAATGTAAAAAATAAAATTCAATCACTTTATAAAGAAAACAATGTAATCCAGAGATAAAGCAAATGAACGATACAGAATTGAATCTTGGTGAAGGGAATTTTTATTTTCTTGTTTGGCGACGGTATACTTTTTTATGTTTTATGTTTTTGCTTTTTGTAAAAATTTTAAAAAATCAATAAAAATTATATATTATTAAAAAAAGGGAAAAAAAGAGGGCATAAATAAGCAGTGTTAGGAAGTGGGGACCAACAAGGGAGATGGAATTGCTGAATTCTGCCTGTTGCTGAGCGTTAGGTTCAGGTCTGATCAAGGTCTGGTTCTTCTGACCTTCTGGGGCGAAGGAAATGTCTTACCTTGACCACTGCGGAGTAAGTGCATTTCACAGCGGGCGTGTCAAAACAAGGGAAGAAGGAGCGGTTGCACACCGAATGGCCTTGGGTGAAAACAAATGGCTTCGTGTTGCCGTAGGTGAGCTCGGGATCCAGCCACCAGATCTGACCGAAGGAACAGAGAAGGCAAAAACAACAATAATTTAATTTAACAACAACGAATAGATCATTTGACTTATGGCCGACATGAATCCCCGAATTTTGGTTGCTAAGCAAGACACTTGAGTTCTGCCCCCTTTCACCAACTTTCTTGCCACAGTTGTTAAGTGAGTCGCTACATTTGGTTGCAAAAATCGTTGTGAGCACGCTACACTGCAACCGTCGTAATTAGGAGTCGTTTGTCCACAGGCTGAATTTTGGTCGCATGACCATGGGACCCCTACAACAGTGTGAAAAGCAGTCATAAGCCACTTTTTTTCATCGCCGTTGCATCTTTGAACGGTCACTAAATGAACTTTTGCAGGTCAAGGACCACCTGCTCTAATATGTGGACGTATGACCGCAATTGAGCCCAACGTTTCGGTGGCTAAACAAGATAGGTATGACGTGAGGTTTTTTTTCTCCATTTTACGATTTTTCTTACTACGGTAGTTGTTAAGTTAGCAGCACGGTTGTTAAGTGAATCCAGCTTCCCCATTTGTTTATTGGAAGGTTACAAAAGAGGATCACATGACTCCAAGGCATTGCAACTGTCGTAAGTACATGCCAGTTGCCAAGCCTCCAAAGTTTGATCACGTAGCCATCGTGATGTTGCAACGGTGGTAAGTGAAAAATGGTCGTATGTCACTTTTTCCGTCACTGAATGAATGACTGTAAGTTAAGGACTACCTATATAGCGTTTTTGGGGTGTAAGACCCAACTCAGATTCTTTCTTTCTTTCTTCCTTTCTTTCTCTCTCTCTCTCTCTCCTTCCTTCCTTCCCTCCTATCTTCCTTCCTTCCCTCCTATCTTCCTTCCTTCCTCCCTCCTTCCTTCCTATCTTCCTTCCTTCCTCCCTCCTTCCCTCCTATCTTCCTTCCTTCCTTCCTCCCTCCCTCCCTATCTTCCTTCCTTCCTCCCTCCCTCCTATCTTCCTTCCTTCCTCCCTCCCTCCTTCCTTCCTTCCTATCTTCCTTCCTTCCTTCCTCCCTCCTTCCTTCCCTCCTATCTTCCTTCCTTTCTTCCTTCTTTCCTTCCTCCCTTCTTGCCTTCCTTCCTTCCTGTATTTACGATGTGGTGTTGCTCTTTCTTCCCCTAACAAGAGCTTTCTATTTTAACAGACACGGGATTTTATTAATTTCATAACTAGATCAAACAGCAATGGGATGCAAATTCACCTCCCTGCCTCAGTTTAAAGACCCTCTCTAAAACTAACCCACGAAACATATCCTTTGTACTGGAAAAGTATCAGTCCTGACTGGAGTAGATAATATAGACCTGTGGCTGGCTGGGGAATTCTGGGAATTGAAGTCCACCCATCTGAAAGCTGCCAACATAGAGAAACACTGATATGCTGTAGATGCATTATAGATACAACCCCGTCCACTTCTCTCTATACACCAATGACTGCATCTCAACAGATCCCTCTGTTAAAATACTGAAGTTTGCAGATTATGGAACAATGATGAATCAGCACACAGACTAGCCTCGTGGTGCAACCGGAACAATCTTGAATTAAATACACTTAAAACTGTAGAAATAGTGGTGGGTTTTAGAAGAAAACCTCCCGTGCTACCCCCTTTTACAATACTAGATAACACAGTATTAACAGTAAAGTCCTTCATGTTTGTAGGTTCTATCATATCTCAAGACTTAAAATGGTCACCTAACATCAAAAACGTCATCAAAAAAGCACAACAAAGAATGTTCTTTCTGCCCAGGGAGCTGCTGATACAGTTTAACAGAGGAATCACTGAGTCTGTCATCTGCACCTCTATAACTGTCTGGATCGATTCTGCAACCCAATAAGACCGACACAGTCTCCTTAGGTACACTGAGAACATATACACCACAGACAAATTCCTTGTGTGTCCAATCACACTTGGCCAATAAAGAATTCTATTCTAGAAACATAGAAACATAGAAGACTGAAGGCAGAAAAAGACCTCATGGTCCATCTAGTCTGCCCTTATCCTATTTCCTGTATTTTATCTTACAATGGATATATGTTTATCCCAGGCATGTTTAAATTCAGTTACTGTGGATTTACCAACCATGTCTGCTGGAAGTTTGTTTGTTTGTTTGTTTGTTTGTTTGTTTGTTTTATTAATCAGATTTGTATGCAACCCCTTTCCGTAGACTCGGGGCGGCTAACAACAATAATAATACAATGTAAACAAATCTAATATTTAAGTTAATTTAAAAAAAACCAATTTAAGAAAACAATCATACATACTGACATACCATGCATAAATTTTATAAGCCTAGCATCCAAGCATGATGTTCCAAGGATCTACTACTCTTTCAGTAAAATAATATTTTCTCATGTTGCTTCTGATCTTTCCCCCAACTAACTTCTGATTTTGTCCCCTTGTTCTTGTGTTCACTTTCCTATTAAAAACACTTCCCTCCTGAACCTTATTTAACCCTTTGACATATTCTAATTCTATTCTATTTTAAAAATAGTATTGCATGGAACAATATGCCGCCCCCTTAAAATATGCCCCCCTCTGGCCAGCCTCTTTGATCTCCTGGACCTAGAGAAAGAGAATAGAAAGTCTGGCCAAGGTTGGTACATTTAATATAGTGGCATGTCTTTCTATGAAATTCTATTTTTAATGCACCATATAAATTACTTTAGGCAGGACGGTTAAAATGTCATCACCTAATAGAGAAGGACATGACAGCGAATGCCAAATAAGTCTATCAAATGAGTCTGTCATCTGCACCTCTGTAACTGTCTGGTTAGGTTTTGCAGCCCAACAAGACTGACACAGACTTCAGAGGAGAATCAGAATTGCAGAAAAACAATTACTGCCAATCTGCTTTTTCCACTGAGGGTCTATACAATACTGCAAAAGTCCAAAGGAAGGTCGTGAAAATATTTACTGACCCCTCGCATCCTGGACATAAATTGTTTCAACTCCTGCCCTCAAAACACTATACAGCACTGCACAAGACGACAACTAGACACAAGGACAGTTTTTCCCCAAACGTCATCACTCTGCTAAACAAATAATTCCCTCAACACTGTCAAACGATTTACTAAGTCTACACTACTATTAATCTGAAAGAGTAGATGCTCGGAACAAACATCCAGCAGACATGGTTAGTAAATCCACAGTAACTGAATTTAAACATGCCTGGGATAAACATATATCCATCCTAAGATTAAAAAATACAGGAAATAGTATAAGGGCAGACTAGATGGACCATGAGGTCTTTTTCTGCCGTCAATCTTCCATGTTTCTATGTTTCTTCTCATTCTTCCCGTCACCCATCTCCTTCCACTAATGATTGTATGACTGTAACTTTGTTGTTTGTATCCTTACGATTTATCATTCTAGTTCCTAATATGATTTGAGTGCTTATTTGTACCCGGACTATCATTAAGTGTTGTACCTTATGATTCTTGATTAATGTAATGAGTGATGTTTGTATGATGACTGATTAGGTCCCACAGAGTTGGCCTTCTCCGGGTCCCGTCGACAAAACAATGTCGTCTGGCGGGACCCAGGGGAAGAGCCTTTTCTGTGGTGGCCCCGACCCTCTGGAATCAACTCCCCCTGGAGATCAGGACCGCCCCCACCCTCTTTGCCTTTCGCAAACTCCTGAAAATCCCCCTTTGTCGCCAGACATGGGGAAATTGATTCCCTTCGGCTGCTCCGTTTTATGTATGGTTGTAACTCTCTTGTGTAATAACAGGAACTTTCAGCTCAACTGTGGTCGTAAGTCGAGGACTACCTGTATTCACTGCCTCAGTTATGGGGGGGAAATGTAATAATGGAAAAGCTTTCTCCAAATAACTTCCCACCAGTTGTTCCATCTGTTGTTCCAAGGATCAGATGCTCAGCCAATACCAAAATAATCCATCTGAAGAAACAAGAATATTTATATCTATACATAAAACCATCTGGAAGAATGGGAAATTGAGAAGAAGGCCTGTCCAGACATTGCTGACAAAACAGAATTAAACTAAAGTGAAATTCTCTGGGGGGGAAAAGGATAGCAGTATGTAAGAGAATATTTTTTTTCTTCTTCCATAAATCTACATCTATAAAGGCCAAATACCACTCACTCATCACAGAATCTCCAGAATTGTAAAGCCTACAAACTTGAAAGTTGACACGTATGTTCCTTTTGGTTTCTAGGTGCTCGCTAAGAAAGGATTTTTCAAAATAAGCATCAGATCATTAGTATTTCTTATATTATTAACATGCTCTGATGCTACACCTTTGCTAAACTGGATGTGGGCGTGGCCAACGTATGACTCATCGGGCATGCGGGCTGGGAATTTAGACGTTCTACTGCCCCTCCCCACCTGAAAAGAACTCTGTTCCAACTGCCAGTTGCCTTATATTAACATGCTCTGGTGCTAAGGAGTTATACATTCTAGTAACTAGTACACATTCTAGTACACATTCTAATACACATTCAAGCCCTAGTAACTACTCATCAATTTATCAAGCCCAATCACAGTTTCATAGAGAAGCACGGGTATCCAGCTACTAGTGCAATACATTTCTCCCTACTGAAGTACAAATGATTCTCAACTTACAACTATACATTTAGTGATTGTTCAAAGTTATAACAGCAGTGAAAAAGAGACATGATAATTTTTCACACTTACGACTACTGCCACATCCCCGTGGTCATGTGATCAAAATTCAGACACTTGGCAACTGGCTCATATTTATGACAGCTGCCATGTCCAGGGATCCTATGTTCCATTTTTGCAACCTTCTAATACAGGTAGTCCCCGGGTTATGTCGTCCCCAACGTACGACGTTTTGTCGTTACAACGACCCAGGGACAGTTTCGAAACCACCGCGGCGGCTTCAAGGGACCAATAGCCAGTCCTTCTCGGGGCTGCATTGCTGTAGTCTTGGAGGCTGCCGCCGCCGCCTCCATTCAGGCGAGGGGATCTCCATGGTGGGCAGCCTCGGAGGCTACAGCAACGCAGCGCCAAGAAGGACCAGCTGTTGGTCCCTTGAAGTCGGTCCTTCTCGGCGCTGCGTTGCTGTAGCCTCCGAGGCCGCCCACCGCGGAGATCCCCTCGCCCAAACGTTCAGCAGGAGGCTTCGCCAGCTGTTGGTTGCTTAGAAGCCGTTGCCGAATTCCGACTTACACCAAACTCGGCTTACGATGGACCGTAGGAACAGTCGTAAGTCGGGGACTACCTGTAATCATGTTACCAAATTAACTGCAGTGACTCAGATAACAAATATGATAAGGTCACAAAATGGGGCAAACCTCACTTAATGTCTCGTTTAGCAACATAAATTTTGGGCTCAATTGTGGTCGGAAATTGAGGAATACTTGTATGCCTTGCTCCTGTCAGCCCAGTCTTCCATTCTGTCTGGTTTACGTCACAATTTGATTTTGACATCCCTGGGTGTAGACCAAATAATTTTTCCCCTCCTATTGCCTGTTTTGTGACCTTTATACAAAGGAAGTATTTACTCTTTCCGCCCTTGATAACCAAGTTTGCGGAGGGTGAGAGAATTTATAAAGAACTTTTAGCAAATCCAAGTCAATTTTGCAGAGTCATCCCGGCTACTTTGGAAGAACTCTTGAGAAGCTTTTTTTGTAAAGATTACCAAGGGAGGCTTGTGGCTTTGCAGAATCTATATTTATTTATTATTATTAATCTAATTTATATGCCGCCCGACATCTCAAGGACTGATTTTTAAATGTTTAGTTTCTTAGAATATTTTAAACTAATTATTTATGTTAATTGGATTTAGATGTGTTTTATATATTGTGTTTTTATTGATAAGTTGTGAGCCACCCCAAGTCCACGGAGAGGGGCGGCATATAAATCCAACCAATCAATCAATCAGGACCCACGTTGTTGGGGACAATATGCCCACTCTGTAAACTGCTTAAAGAGGGCTGTAAAACACGGTTAAGCGGTATATGAATCTACCGCACAAATCCCAGCGACCCATAAGGTCCCAGAGTTGGCCTTCTCCGGGTCCCGTAGACTAAATAATGTCGTTTGGCGGGCCCCAGGGCAAGAGCCTTCTCTGTGGCGGCCCCGGCCCTCTGGAATCAACTCCCCCCGGAGATTAGAACTGCCCCCAGCCTCCTTGTCTTTTGTAAATTACTCAAGACCACCTATATTGCCAGGCATGGGGGAACTGAGACACCTTTCCCAAGCTTTTATATTTTATGTTTGGTATGTATGTGTTGTTTGGTTTTAAATGATAGGGTTTTATATGTGTTTTTTCTCTTTTAATATTAGATTTGTTCCACTGTAACATTGTTTTTATTATTGTTGTGAGCCGCCCTGAGTCTTCGGAGAGGGGCAGCATACAAATCTAATAAATTATTATTATTATTATTATTATTATTATTATTATTATTGGAATAACTGCAATGATTCATTTAACAAATAGCAATAGCACTTAGACTTATATACCGCATCACAGTGCTTTACAGCCCTCTCTAAGCAGTTTACAAAGCATATTTCCTGTAGGAGTCCTCCTTAGGGTGCTCATTAACCAAACTGGTACTCTCTTAATGAGACATCTGCTAATGTTGGCTATCCCGTAGACTGGTCCAGATTCTACCCTTGGTGCTTGTGCGGCTTTTCACAATGGGTAGAGCTGTGCTGCTAAATCGTAGGAATCCCTTTCTGGATGATGCCAAGCACAGCTTGCCGGAGGGTCTGGGTCCAGTATGCTTTCATAGCAGGGATGGGTTCCTCCCGCTTCGAACCATTAGCGACCCGCTGGTGACGTGACAATGGCATCATGGATCCAGTTCGGTTGGTGCTGGTCTGTGAGTGCTGGTTGTTGTTTTTTTTAACTGTTTTGAAGGTTTTTCCTGTTTTGCTACTTGTAAAAGGGCCCTCCCACCTGCTTCAGAGTTTAAAGTGACCTTTATTATCTATCTATCTATCTATCTATCTATCTATCTATCTATCTATCTATCTATCTATCATTTATTACATTTGTATGCTGCCCCTCTCTGTAGACTCGGGGCGGCTCACAGCAGTGATAGAAACAATGCACAATACAAATCTAATAATACGAAGTTAAAAACCCATAATTTAAAAAACATGCACACAACACACCATACATAAATTATATAGGCCTGGGGAAGATATTTCAATTCCCCCATGCCTGACGACAGAGGTGGGTTTTGAGAAGTTTACGAAAGGCAAGGAGGGTGGGGGCAGTTCTAATCTCTGGGGGGAGCTGGTTCCAGAGTTTATTCCTCCACCCACCCCCCCAAAAAAAGCACAGCTGATCAGCTCCTCAGCTGTGTTTTGGGACTATTCCATCTACTGAGCATGCACGGAAGCCAAATTGCACCAAAGAACGCGCACACAAATCTCACAATGCGAACCGGTGGCAAAGGTACGTGGAACCCATCCGTGCTCCATAGAAGAAGTTATCCAAAGCAATTCTTTGGGCCACTTACATTCTCAAAACTGATGGAGGACCCCTAAGAGAATTGGTTTCCATGGACTGCTTCTATAGAGCTTCGGTGGCGCAGTGGTTAGAGTGCAGTACTGCAAACTACTTCTGCTGATCCCAGTGGTTTGGCAGATCGAATCTCAGTAGGCTCAAGGTCGACTCAGCCTTCCATCCTTCCAAGGTCGGTAAAACAAGGACTCAGATTGTGGGAGGAAATATGCTTACTCTCTGTAAACCGCTTAGAGAGGGCTGTAAAGCAGTGTGAAGCGGTATATAAGTAAATGCTATTGCTATTGATGTTTACTGCAATAGATATGAAAATGGAGAGACTTATAATCTTTATAATTTATAAAGGGACCATGGAAGTCTTCCAATACAACACCCCCCTCCCCCTACTCAGGACATTGCACAACCATTTATATGGAATGGTAGAGTACCATTCCATATAAATGGCTGTCCAATCTCCAGTGATGGAACATCTACAACAGTGATGGCGAACCTATGGTACGGGTGCCACAGGTGGCACGCGGAGCCATATCTGCTGGTACGCGATCTGCTGCCCTAGCTCAGCTCTAACATGCATGTGTGTGCCGGCCAGCTGGTTTTTGGCTCACACAGAGGCTCTGGGAGGGCGTTTTTGGCTTCCAGAGAGCCTCCACGGGGGTGGGGGAGCATGTATGGAGCCTGGGGAGGGCAAAACATGACCCTATTGGGCCAACCAGAAGTTGGGAAACAGACCATTTCAGGCCTCCAGAAGGCCTCCGGGGGGCGAGAGAAGCTGTTTTTGCCCTCCATGGGCATTGAATTATGGGTGTGGGCACTCGCGCATGTGTGATAGCACACGCCCACGCTCTTTCGGCACCCATGCCCTCATCACCTCGAGGCTCGACTACTGTAACGCTCTCTACATGGGGCTACCTTTGAAAAGTGTTCGGAAACTTCAGATCGTGCAGAATGCAGCTGCGAGAGCTATCGTGGGCTTTCCTAGATATGCCCATGTAACACCAACACTCAGCAGTCTGCATTGGTTGCCGATCAGTTTCCGGTCACAATTCAAAGTGTTGGTTATGACCTATAAAGCCCTTCATGGCACCGGACCAGATTATCTCCGGGACCGCCTTCTGCCACACGAATCCCAGCGACCGATTAGGTCCCACAGAGTGGGCCTTCTCTGGGTCCCGTCAACTAAACAATGTTGTTTGGGGGGACCCAGGGGAAGAGCCTTCTCTGTGGCGGCCCTGGCCCTCTGGAACCAACTCCCCCCAGAGATTAGAATAGCCCCCACCCTTCTTGCCTTTCGTAAGCTTTTTAAAACCCACCTCTGTCGTCAGGCATGGGGGAACAGGGACATTATTTCCCCCTAGGCGTCTACAATTTATGTATGGTATGTTTTGTATGTATGATTGGTTTTAAAATAAGGGTTTTTAGCTGTTTTAGTATTGGATTGTCGCATGTTGTTTTTACCACTGTTGTTAGCCGCCCCGAGTCTGCAGAGAGGGACAGCATACAAATCCAATAGATAAATAAATAAATAAAAGGTTTGCCATCACTGACCTACAGCTTCTGAAGGGGAAAGGTCCCATTGATTAATTGTTGTGTCATAGATTGATTCTCTTTTAGGTTAGTTTTCCATAGTTCCTTCTTGTTCTACCTTCAGGTGCTCCGGAAAATAGGTTAACCCCTTCAGCACTATGGCAGCCCCTCAAATATTGGAACATGGCTATCATGTCTCCCCTAAGTCCTTAACAGAATATCAGAATAACCAAAAAAAGGTTCGCCATCACTGCCTTACAGCATTTCAAGAAAAATGGTTATCTACCGTAATTCCTTCTTAAAAACCTCCAACTTTGGAGCACCACAGCTTCTGGAGGCAGGCTGCTCCAATGGCTAGTTGTCCTCACTTTTTTAGGAAATTCCTCCTTAGTTTTCTACATTGCTTCTCTCCTTGATGTGTTTCCGTCCGTTGCTTCTTGTCCTGCCTTCTGATGCTTTGCAGAATAATTTAATTTAATTTGTTACGTTTATAAGCGACCCAACTCCTCTAATTGACTACTCACTCTTTTTTTCTGGCAGCCTCCCAATTATATTAGAACACGTCTTCCCACTTATGACTGTATGACTGTAACTTGTTGCTTGTATCCTTAAGATTTTTATTAATATTGTTTCCTCATTGCTTATTTGTATCCTGTGACAATCATTAAGTGTTGTACCTCATGATTCTTGACAAATGTATCTTTTCTTTTTATATACAGTGAGAGCATCTGCACCAAAGACAAATTCCTTGTGCGTCCAATCACACTTGTCCATAAAGAATTCTATTCTATGGATTTTCTATATTTTATTCTAGTCAAAAAATATTTTTTTAAAAATGCAGTCATCTTCTTTTCCTCTTTTGACTTGTTTTCCTGATTTTATCCCTCCAGGAAAAAGTGCTTTAGAAAGATACATTTGTCAAGCATCATGAGGTGCAACACTTAATGATGGTCATAAGGGTGAAATAAGCAATGAAGAAACAACATTAATAAAATCAATACTTTAAAAGGTGCATAGAGTAGAAGAGAAAACAAAGAATAGAATAGGAATAAGATAAGTTCAAATTAGAATAGAGGAATAGAATAGAGGAAAAGAATAAATTAGAATTAGAATAGAGGAATGGGCTAAGTGTGATTGGACACACAAGGAACTTAATTGATTAAACTCTAAGTTTATACCCAAAATAGACAATATTTCACAATACGCTGTTATATCATCATCACTCACTATACCTGTCCTAATCTAATTTATTCTATCCTGTCCTATCTTATCCTATTCCTCTATTGCAATTCTAATTTATCCTATTCCTATTTTATTCCTCTATTCTAATTAATCTTATTCTATTCTATTCCTCTATTCTAATTCTAATTTATCCTATTCTATGCTATTCTGTCCCTCTATTCTAATTCTAATTCTGATTTATTCTATCCTATCCTATCTTATCTTATCCTATTCCTCTATTCTAATTCTAATTTATCCTATTTCTATTCTATGCCTCTTTTTAAGTATGAATCGACCTGCCTTCGGGGAGCCTTTCAAGTGGCCTGAGGGGAACCGCTGAGGGTCTCGCCCTTGAAAGGCCCCGTTCCGATCCTCACCACACTGGGCCGAAAAGGCCTCTCCGGCTCCCCACTTACCGCCGGGGCATCCACGGTGGTGTAGCGGACGATGATCTGGAAGGGCTGCTGCGGCTCCAGCGAGGCCGGCAGGGAGACGCTGAGCGCCGAGCCGTAGTCGGTGAAGGGGTCCACGCGGAAGAAGAGCGGGCAGGGGGCGGCGGGGAAGGCGGGCAGCGGCGGCGCGGGGGCCTCGGCGTTCTCCAGAGGGGCGCAGGCCCAAGGCCCGGCCGGCGGAGGATCGCCCCAAGGCGGCGGGACCTCGGCCGGGACGTCCGGGGGAGACGGCTAGGCCCGGCCGGTCTCCCTCAGACGGCGCCTGCCCGAAGGCCGAAAGTGCGCTGGCGGTGCTGAGCGGGCAGTGCGGGTGCGGGTGGCCCGTGGGGGCCGAGGACGGGCGGGCGGGGCGGCGGAGGAAGGGCGCCCCGGCCTGGCTCGCCTTCCGCGCCGCTCCCGCCGGCCTTGGAGAAGACGAAGCCGCAAGGCGCCTCGCCGGCCGGGCAGGCCCGGAAAGCCACCGAGGCCACCCGCATGGCCGGGTGCGTGTCCAAAACCAGGACGCGGGATCGGCGGGGCCGCCGGTCTTCCTCAGCTGCATCTTGCTGGTCCCCGCCGGGCTCCGTACGGCCGCACAATTCCAACACCAGACAGCCGGCCAGGGCTCGGGCCTCAGGCCGCAGGTCCAGCCCGAGGCGGAGGTGGCAGAGGCGGAAGAGCGAAGCGCTGGAGGCCGAGGCCAAGTCCGGGAGCGTCTCGAGGGCCGCCATGGGGCCTAAGTGAAATCCATGGGCGGGCGCGGGAGGCCCGGCGGCGGCGGCGGCCGACAACTCAGCCAGGCCGCCCGGGGAAACCGCTCGCCCGGCGCCAGGAAGAGGCGAGGCCCAGCCGGCCTGCCCCGAGCGGGGCGCGCTGCGTGCGGCTGGCGGAGGAGGTGGAGAAGGAGGCGGCGGCGGCGGCGCTGCTGGGCGGCGCCCGAGAGCGGCGCGAGGAGGCCGGAGCGGCCTTTGGACGCGCGCCCTGCCTGGCCGGCCGTTGAACGGGGAGACTCGAGCTAGGCCCAGCCCGGGGCTTTTATTGGTCCCAATCGCCCGCCCCCCTCCCCGGCCGGAGTTCAGTCTTGGGACGGCACAGAAACGGGAAAGACCCGGCGCTGGTGAGCGCATTGTGCTGGGAGGCAGGAGGGGGATCCCTTTCTTGGATTGAGCGGGTCCAAAAACGGGCTACAAAAATGGTGGAAGGTCTTAAGCATAAAATTTACCAGGAAAGACTTCATGAACTCAATCCGTATAGTCTGGAGGGCAGAAGGAAAAGGGGGGGACATGATCGAAACATTTAAATACGTGAAAGGGTTAAATAAGGGTCAGGAGGGAAGTGTTTTCAATAGGAAAGTGAACCCAAGAACAAGGGGGCACAATCTGAGGTTAGTTGGGGGAAAGATCAGAAGCAAGGTGAGAAAATATTATTTGACTGAAAGAGTAGTAGATGATTGGAACAAACTTCCAGCAGAAGTGGTTGGTAAATCCACAGTAACTGAGTTTAAACATGCTTGGGATAAACATATCCATCCTAAGATAAAATACAGGGCAGACTAGATGGACCATGAGGTCTTTTTCTGCCGGCAATCTTCTGTGTTTCTATGGATCTGGCCAGGTGATCTCGGGAGGGATCGTGTGGTCCCGCAGAAAGTGAGCAGGGTGGGAAGGAGTCTTTCTTTGAATAGGGATCAATTGGCATGCCAGGAGTTGGAAGGGAACCTTGGAGGTCTTCTAAACTGACACACGCACACACTCACTCAGGCAGGAGACCCTGTACTTACGACGGTTCGTTTAGTGACCGTTCAAAATTACAACGGCACTGGGGGGAAAAGTTATGTGATGCAGCATCCCCATGGTCGTGTGATTTACATTAGGAGGCTTGACAACTGATTCACATTTGTGATGGTTTTCACTGTCCCACGGGGTCACCTTTTGCAACCTTCTCACAAGCAAAGTCAATGGGGAAACTAGATTTGCTTAACAACCATGTTACTAAGTGTGGTGAGTGCTCCTCGTCCACCTCTGGCAATGATAGATTCGGAGGAGGATGAGCCAGGCCCATCTGGGCACCCTGGGCCAGTGGGGTTACCAGTTGATGCAGAGGGTGAGAGTGAGGGAGAAATAGACCTGAATGAACCTGAAGCACCACCAGAGGTGGCAGATACGTCAATGAGGGATTGGTCCAAGTCAGAGGATGAAGGGCACATTAATGATAATAATAATAACAACCACAACAAAGTTTGAAGGGACCTTGGAGGTCTTATAGTCCAACCCCCTGCTTAGGCAGGAAACCCTACACTACTTCAGACAGATGGTTATCCAGCATCTGCTTAAAAACTTCCTGTGTTGGAGCATTCACAACTTCTGGAGGCAAGCTGTTCCACTGATCAACTATTCTGACTGTCAGGAAATTTCTCCTTATTTCTAAGTTGCTCCTCTTGTTTAATTTCCACTCATTGCTTCTTGTTCTACCCTCAGGTCTTTTGGAGAATAGCTTGATTCCCTCTCTTTGGGGCAGCCCCTGAGATATTGGTACAAGGAGCAAATAAAAGACTTTCCATGTTGGGATTAGTTCTGGACCAAATCTTCTCCAGCTAAAGCCAAATTTAAAGAACTTGATCTTTCCTGCTTAAACTGTTTAAGATTTAAGAAATTTGGAAATGGAGCTATTGGAATTTTAAGAAAGCTCCATGTGGAAAAATAAATTCTGTGACCTCCCTGAATCACTTGAAAAGACAGAAGGGATGATACAGGACGGCAGAGTTGGTTCTGACTTCTAAAAATGAAATCCTTAAAGTGTGGAATTCTCTGCCATATAATTTTAAGTCAATGAAAGCACTTGGGATTGCTTTCCTTGCTTGGTTTAGATCATCTTAATGCTCGTGAGCAGCTGCTTTCTGCTTTGAATCATATAAAAAATGACACCAGGAATAGAGTTACGGATGACCTGCATGAGTTGCTCTCAAACTTACAAAATATGACCCAAGATTAGACAAATTATTAGCGGGCATGCAACAGTAAAAGTCACATTAATAAAAAGCATGCCAAATGCCAAAATTTCATTTCAATAAAAAGTTGGTTGTTTCATTGAAAGCACTGTTATTGTGGGTTTAATCACGTATGAGTTTTTTTCTAAACTAAAACCTCTATTCAGGTTACCATATTTTTCAGAGTATAAGATGCACCTTTTCCCTCCCTTTCAGAGGGAATGTTAGCGCATCTTATACACCAAACAGCCATTTTTGGCCTCCCCTGTGTCTTTGCAAAAAACAGCCTGTTTTTCACAAAAACTGGGGGGTTTGTGCCTTCACCCAGCCCTCAGAAGCACTCTGCAGACCTCCCAAACCCTCTGTATGCCCCATTTTTGGCAAAAAATTGGTGTGTTTTTAATCCATTTTTGCAAAAAGCAGGGTGTGCAGAAGGTTTGAGAAGCCTGCAAAGTCTCCTGGGGGTGCCAGGGAGGACAAAAAAAATTTCTTACTTACCTCTTTACAATTTTGGTGTGTCTTATAGTCTGAAAAACTACACTTGGAGATAAATACGTGGGGTTTGGGTTGCATTTGGGGCACTCAGTCTCAAAAAGGCTCGCCGTCACTGCCCTAAAGCCTCCTTCTATCCCATTTGCTGTGAGTGCCTGACAGAGGTGGCACTTATGGGCCAGGCCAGCAACTCCAAAACATCAGCTTAAGCTGGCCTGGCCCCATGTCAAAACACCAAAATTCAATTGAGATCCAGACTAAAAAGTTGGGAGGGCATGTTAAATGTTTACTTCTTCCTAGGCAAGGTGTAACAGAAAATAATTGAGAAGCAGTGCTGTATACATATAGTATACTATAGTATAAACAGTTGTGTGCAAAAAAGGAAAGTATGGGTTTTAGTTACAAATGCCTTAATGGGCATTGCAGGAAAGCAGGAGAGGATCACTTCCCAGATTGCAGGATACAGAAGGAAGGGTTTAATTTACATGTAGCAAGATTTTTACTTGAACATGGGAAAAAATGTTAAGTAACTAGATGGCGGTGACTTTTCAGATGGATTTGAACATCCATCTTAAGCCACAGGTCATTTACCCAAAGACTTAGTAAATCTGTTTTCCCCCCTTTTCTTTGATAAAGAGCGTTGAACTTACCTGAACGGTCTTCTCGATGCACTGCAAGGAGAGTCCAAGACGGGTTATACTCCAGTCTGATTGGCTGGGACTGAGTTTTAATTTAAATAATTATTAGGCAGGCACCGCCTCCCCCCCCTTAGCCCTCCAGTCTAAAGTAAGGCGAAGGAGCAGTAAAGCAAAACCATTTATTAAACAATTAACATTCAAAAACATCAAACCATGAAATTCAAACCTCCACAGAACCCTGGTCCCAACATCGGGAGGGTTTGGACTCTCCTTGCAGTGCATCGAGAAGACCGTTCAGGTAAGTTCAACGGTCTTTCTCCAATGCACTTGCAAGGAGAGTCCAAGATGGGATATGCCCAAGTTATGATCACAGGGAGGGACAGGACTGGACCAGGGGTTTCTCAAACGAACAGACCCCTTGCAGTACCCTTCTCCCAAATGCAGCTTCCTCTGAGGCAAAGGCATCAATCCTATAGTGTTTTATAAAGGTTGACGGCGCAGCCCATGTGGCCGCTCTACATATGTCCTCTAAAGATGCCTGGGTACGCCAGGCTGATGAAACAGCAGCACTTCGCGTCGAATGTCCTGTTATCCCCGGAGGAACTGGGGATCCCTCAGTTCGATATGCCTCTGCAATACATTCCCTCAACCATCTACTTATCGTTGTGGAAGACACCTTGGTACCTCCGCTTCTGGTGGAAAAAGACACAAACAGGGCTTCAGATGTTCTAACAGGCTGAGTCCGTCTAACATAAATTTTCAGGGCCCGCCTCACATCCAGTTTGTGCCATCTCAAAATAGATGGATGAGTTCCTTGAGTACAGAAGTCCGGCAGTATGATATCCTGACTCCTGTGAAAAGCGGTGTTTACCTTTGGAATAAACGCCGGATCTAGTCTGAGCACAACCCTGTTAGGTTCAAACTTACAAAGGTCCGGTCTTGTAGACAAGGCGGCAATCTCAGAGACCCTCCTGGCTGAGGTGATAGCAACCAGGAAGGCAGTTTTAAGGGTTAGTAATCTCATTGAGATCTGACGTATAGGCTCAAATGGAGGACCTGTCAAGGCGTGCAATACTAAAGGAAGATCCCATGAAGGAAATCGATGTATCACCGGTGGTTTGAGATTAGCCGCTCCCTTCAGAAAGTCTCTAATCCAGGGATGTCTGGTAAGTGACCTGAATCCATCTGTTGGAAGGATTGTGGCCAGCGCGGCGACATGACGGCGTAAGGTGTTAGGGGCAAGGCCCTTGTCTAGTCCTGTTTGCAGGAAAGTTAGCACCACCTGTGGTGATGCCACCTGAGGGTCTGACTGTCGCTGTTCACAGAAATCGTGGAAGACCTTCCAGGTTGCCTGGTAAATGCGTCTTGTGGAAGGCCGCCGGGCCGCTTGAATGGTCTCAATGACCGTGTCAGGTAAAGCTTGTTGTTTTAGATACTCCCGCTCAAGCGCCACACGGTTAGCTGCCACCACTGTGGCTCTGGGTGTGAGAAGGACCCCTGTGTCAGAGAGATCCTCTGATCTGGTATTTTCCAGCTGGGCGCCCCTGATAGTTGTACTAGGTCCGCGAACCATATACGGCGGGGCCAAAACGGGGCTATTAGTATCACTTCCGCTCTCTCCTCCAGAATCTTCCTTATCACTCTGGGGAGGATGGACACGGGTGGAAACGCGTATAGGAGACCCGGGGGCCATTGAAGAGTTAAGGCATCCACTCCCTCCGCGTCCGGATCCGGGTAGCGAGAGAGGAAGCGGGGAAGTTGGGTGTTCAAGTTGGTAGCGAACAAGTCTATCACCGGTTCCCCGAATCTCCTTACCACTTCTTGGAAGATCCCGGGGTCCAGTCGCCATTCGCTCGGGTCGAGTGTCTGACGGCTGAGCCAGTCCGCCCACACATTCTCCACGCCCGAGATGTGTTCCGCCGATAGAGAAGCCAGGTTCCTCTCTGCCCATCTGAGAAGTAATGTTGACTCCTTCATAAGTCGACGTGACCGTGTTCCCCCTTGTCGGTTGATGTGGGAACGTGTGGAGACGTTGTCGGTAAGGATGCGTACGTGGCAGCCCCGTACTAAGTGAGCTAGGCTGTGGAGGGCTAATGAAACAGCCTTCAATTCCAGGAAATTTATGTTGATTTCTATTAGGTCCTGAGGGTCCCAAAGTCCCTGCACCATATGTGAGGAGAGGTGAGCACCCCACCCTGTCAAGCTGGCGTCCGTTGTTATAGTAACAAATTCCCTGTCCAAGAATGTGGAGCCCTTGGTCAGTGAATGGGACCTCCACCATCGTAGAGAGTTGCGAACTCTGGGACTGAGGGAAACTCGCCTGTGAGAGTGACTGGTCTTGAGTCTCTGATACGGTAGCAGGAACCATTGGAGCGGACGCAGATGGTGTCTCGCCCATGGTACTATATCTATACACGATACTAGTGTTCCTAGGATCTTTGAAAGCAGGGCAAGAGTGGGATAACATTGAAGTCCCAGTTCCCCTATCAGAGTTCTGATTGTCCTTTGTCTTTCCTGGGACAGGAAAACCATCCCCTTGACAGAGTCTATAGTGGTGCCCAAGTGGGCGAGGCGATGAGTCGGTGTTAGATGGCTCTTGGACCAGTTGACTGTAAAGCCATGGTCTTGTAATGTCTGGATTGTCAAAAGAGAGTCCCTTTCTGCTTGCTCTCTGGTCCTTGACAGAATGACGATATCGTCGAGATACGCCATCACCCGTACCGACTGGCGTCGGAGACTTGCTGTGAGGACGTCCAGTAATTTTGTGAACGTCCTGGGGGCGGAAGAGAGTCCAAAGGGCATCGCCTTGTATTGGAAGTGCGTGCCGTTGAGGTAGAACCGGAGAAACTGTCTGTGCTGTGGAAATATGGGTACATGAAGGTAGGCCTCCTTCAGGTCTATGGATGTCATCAGGTCGTTTTGTCTTATGGAAGCCAGGATGGACCTTAATGAGTGCATCTTGAACCTCCTGTATTTCACATAGAGGTTCAACTGCCGGAGGTTGAGGATCATACGAACGCCTCCTGAGGCTTTTGGCACGAGGAAAATTGCTGAATAGAATCCCCTGCCTTGGTGATTCAAGGGTACCTCCTCTATGGCCCCTATCTCTCGGAGGTGAGACACCTCTTGAAGCAGGAGTCTCCGCTTTTGTGGATCTGACGGAATGCGGCAAGGGAGGAAGCGATGTGGGGGGGGTCGAATGAACTCGATCCGCAGACCCTGGGAAACCGTAGATGTCGCCCATGCGTCTGATGAGGTGGTCTCCCAGATGTCCGGGAAAAGCCGCAACTTGCCGCCTAGGGGGATCTCGCATTGAGAGTCATTTGCTTTTCCTAAAGCCTCTGCTGCCCCCTCTGAAGGAGCGACGGCCTTGGAAGGATCTGCCCCTGTCGGACTGGTAGGACCTGTCCGATCTGAAGGACCCCTGGTTGAAAGAGCCCTGGAAGTATGGCCTCGACGCCTGGGTGTTGGTCGAGGAGGGCTCCGTTCGAAAGGGCTGCCGGCGCTGATAAGGTGTGGAGCGCCTATCTTGCCGTCTGTTAGCCCTGGGCATCACCTTCTTCTTGTCCTTGTCCTCGACCAGTACATCGTCGAGGACCTCCCCGAACAGCTTTTTCCCTTTGAACGAGGATGAGGCGAGGCTCCACTTAGACTTGACGTCCGCTTGCCAATTGCGGAGCCAAATGAGTCTGCGTGATGCCACTGAAGAGGCCATTGCCCGCGATGCAAATTTAGCGGCATTGACCGTGGCATCTGCTGAAAACTCAGTGGCGGCCAACAACTTGTTGAGGTCCTGCCGCAGTCTGCCGTCCTCTGGGTCCGCTCTGTCCTGGATTTCCTTGATCCATAGAATCATGGCCCTGTTGAAAAACGAGGCCGCCGAGGCGGCTCGCACTGCCCAGGCCGCCATCTGGTGGGTCCTGCGAGTCACGTTCTCCGCTCGCTTGTCCTCCGCCTTCAGTCCCTCCTGAGACTCAGAGGGCACTAAGGCATTGGATACCAGGCTCGTTACGGGCTTGTCCACCGGTGGGAATTCCAACAGTTCCTCCATCTGGTGGTCGAAGGTGTAGAATCTGCGGTCCAGATTGGAGGGGCCCTGGGCCGCCGCCGGGTTTTCCCACGGGCGCTGAATGGTCTCCAGGAATAAATTGGAGGATGGGATGTTCACAGTCTCCTGTTTGGGAAACACGAACAGACCCCCTGTTGGCTGAGATGCTTCTGGTGGAGCTGCCTGACCACTCTCGCCGGCCTGATCAATGGTCAGCTTGGCCTTATTTAGGATCACCTTGAAGAGGGACGGCCTGAAGAGACCCGTGTAGGCGGGCTGTTCCGGGGGTTGGTCATCCCCGGACAGGTCTTCCTCAGCCTCACTAAAATCCTCTCGGTAGGCCTCCTCCTCATCCATGGAATCTGTTACCGATTGCATGCCAGGAGCCGTCCAGATGTCCCTAGGTCTCATTGGGGGAGGTCCCCCGGAGGCCTGTTGGTGTTGTTGTGCCCCCGTGACCAGGCCCTGGTTGTAGGTGGAAGTAATCAGTTCCTGCAGGGCCGGGGACATGTTCTGCCACGTATCCTGGGTATGGCGCAGGCCTGCCGCCGTAGGGGTGAAGGTGGCACTCTGTCCGTATTGCAAAGGTTGAGTGGGGGGGTAGATGGAAGGCCACCCCACCGCATGCCTCCCCGGGCCATAATGTTCAGGCTTGGATGGTAGCCAGGACTGGCTCCCTCTCTCTGGGGACCAATCCCTCTCTGAGGCAGATGTTGCCATCCCCTGGAATAACGTGGGGGAGGCACTGGGGGGATTGGCAGTAAATTGCTGGGTGGGGGGCAAAGCCGGGCCCGCCACCTTCTGTGATGCCTCCAGCTGTTTTTCCAGCGCTCTGATGCGCCTCTCAGCTTCCCTTAATGAGGAGCTCTGAGATGACTTGGTCTTGGAGGACTTTTCCTTGGGGGTGCAAGGCTTGGGCACAGTAGCCTCCTCCCCAACAGGCGCTGCCTGGTCTGCCATGTCCCTGGTATCAACTCACGGTCTCCGCTGATCCTAGAAACTACTCGGGTCAGCCACAGGGAACTTTGCAGCCGCTGGTCGCTACCGGGAAGGCGAAAGTGAAAATAGAACAAGCCTTTTCCTTACTGCGCCTGTGCAAACAGCCTCTTTCCACGAGGCTTGTGTCCCGGTGTTTATCCAAGCCGGCGACCTCACCAACATGGCCGCCGGCTGGTTGTCCTGGCGACGGGGCCTGATTGGCTGAGAGTAGTCAGCCGGGCCTCCCTGGACCATCCCAAGCTGGCCGCCGGAGGACGTCACGGCGACCTACCCAAGATGGCCGCCGGCCGTATCCCTGGCAACCAAGGGATACAATGCCGGCGGGCGGGAAAGGCAGCGATTCCCGCCCTCCTTGCTTTTCGCCGGCGATTTCTCTCTCCACGAGCCGATCCGCTGCTTCTCCCCCGTGCTCGGATCGGCTCACGCCTGCCTGCTTCCTCGGGGGTGGTTGCGCAGGGAACGTCCTCCCTCGCGGGCCGCCGTGAGCGGAGCTTCCTCCCGGCCCGGTGGTGTGTTCGCCGGGGGGGGGACGGACCCCCCGAGGCGTCAACCACATCCTCGACCTCCGGGTGCCACCTCGGGGGTAGGCAGCCCGGGCGCTCACTCCTGCACCCCCGACGTGGCCCAGCAGAGTCTCCTCTGCCTGGGTGGGTGCCAGCGTGGAGGAGCTGCAGGCACTGGGTAAACCCACTGGAGGTTAAGAACCCAGGCCCGCCCGAGGCGAAAAACCCCCATATACCTAAAGAAAGGAAGAGAAAAGAAAAGTTAGTAACATATATAAACACAAATTTTAAACAAATTACAATTAAAATGTAAGAGCAATAACTCAGTAGTCCCTTTACTGCGACTGAGTTTTTTAGACTGGAGGGCTAAGGGGGGGGAGGCGGTGCCTGCCTAATAATTATTTAAATTAAAACTCAGTCCCAGCCAATCAGACTGGAGTATAACCCGTCTTGGACTCTCCTTGCAAGTGCATTGGAGAATGTATGCATTTTAATTTTTGCACTTTATTCTTTTTACATTTTTTAAAATTCCTCTTTAAAAAAAAAAAATTTAAAAACCCTGTGGATTATACACTGGGGAACAATTTGTAACCCAATTTCTGTTGAGTTTGATTTT
This sequence comes from Erythrolamprus reginae, assembly GCF_031021105.1. NCBI lineage: Eukaryota > Metazoa > Chordata > Lepidosauria > Squamata > Dipsadidae > Erythrolamprus > Erythrolamprus reginae. The sequence goes on along the minus strand of NC_091954.1, from coordinate 114,181,126 downwards.
TTGAGCTTTTTTATAGTTAATTAGGCATGCTGGTTTCAAAACTGTAGTTAGTTTTCTTCTACCACGTCAAGTTTTTTCTCTACACCTTATATATATATATATAATATAGCCGCCCTGAGTCTACGGAGAGGGGCGGCATACAAATCTAATAGATAAATAAATAAATAGTTGATCAGGCAACATGAGCAATAAATTGCATTTTTTACATTGCCATTTTGCTAACTTCCCAGAAAATCTTGATGCAGTCAGAGATGAGCAGGGTGAGCGATTCCACCAAGATTTGAAAGTCATGGAGACACGGTATCAAGGTAGATGGGATGTAGAGATGAAGGCTGACTATTGTTGCAGCATCAAGCGAGAATGTCCACAGATTAAACACTCAAGAAAAAACTATAAGCGAAAATGTTTACCTTAGCATGTATAATTACCATTTGATTAAAAAACAACTATTTGTATGAACACAATTTAACTTGTAGTAACTATTATAGCCTTTGTATGAATAAAATTATTCTTTGTAAATACTATATTTGGTAAGTTTTTACTTTACTTTTCTTTATATGCATAATTTGTATGACTTTTGAGGGTATCCTGTAGCTTAAAAATATAATAATAATAATAATAATAATAATAATAATAATAATAATAATAATAATAATAATATTTGGATTGGGAGTCACTGCTCACAGTCACTCATGCCCTCATCACCTCGAGGCTCGACTACTGTAACGCTCTCTACATGGGGCTACCTTTGAAAAGTGTTCGGAAACTTCAGATCGTGCAGAATGCAGCTGCAAGAGCAATCATGGGCTTTCCCAAATATGCCCATGTCACATCAACACTCCACAGTCTGCATTTGTTGCCAATCAGTTTCCGGTCACAATTCTAAGTGTTGGTTATGACCTATAAAGCCCTTCATGGCACCGGGCCAGATTATCTCCAGGACCGCCTTCTGCCACTCGAATCCCAGCGACCAATTAGGTCCCACAGAGTGGGCCTTCTCCGGGTCCCATCAACTAAACAATGTTGTCTGGCGGGACCCAGGGGAAGAGTCTTCTCTGTGGCGGCCCCGGCCCTCTGGAACCAACTCCCCCCCAGAGATTAGAATAGCCCCCACCCTTCTTGCCTTTCGTAAGTTTCTTAAAACCCACCTCTCTCGTCAGGCATGGGGGAACTGAGATATTCTTTCCCCCTAGGCTTCTACAATTTATGTATGGTATGTTTGTATGTATGATTGGTTTTAAAATAAGGTTTTTTAGCTGCTTTAGTATTGGATTGTCGCATTTGTTTTTACCACTGTTGTTAGCCACCCCGAGTCTACGGAGAGGGGCGGCATACAAATCCAATAAATAATAATAATAATAATAATAATAATAATAATAATAATAATAATAATTTGTTAGATTTGTATGCCGCCCCTCTCCGAGGACTCGGAAAGGCATAAGATAATGTGATAGACAAAAGCTGGTTATTTTTGGATCCAGAGACCAAATGCTAGTTGAAGACAAGTCAGATTTAAAACAACAACATTGCTGTTCCCCAGTGTTATTGAATATACCGTGAAGGCCAGGTTCAATTTTCATGCAAAGCAGTAAGGATGAAACTTACTTAGGAAACTGCAACACAGTGTGCTAAATAAAACAAAATAAGCTATTAAGCGTAACTGGATTCGGTCATGGGTTCCTAAATTGTGGCTGATTAAATAGCAACAGTACACAGTTCATCCCAGTTGCTTCGGGGAGAAAAGTCGACACAGCTCCACAATGAAAGGGCACACACACATCTTTACAAAAACCAAAATAGTTTTTATTCGCTTTTGCAGATGTCTGTCTCGACACGACAATTTGCAAAACATGCTAAGGCTATAAAATGTCCAGCTGGACAAACACAAACCAACAAAACATGCAGTGCTGACCGATCGAAACAGTTATTACAAGACTGACCATGCCCTTCTGGGCTACCAGTCCCATACAACACAGATGGTGTACAGTAACCATGGTGACGTACAACACAGGACCAGCAACCTGAGGTAGGCCTCTTTTACAATTAGAAAATGAAATTTCCTACACCAATGTCAAAACCTGATCAGGTGCCTGCTAAAAGCTGCGAGATGCTGAGGATGTCATCCTTCCATTAACGAGTATGCAAGAGCAAAAGTTTGTGCACATACAGTCGGGTGAATGAACAACGGTTTTTAAAAATATCAAAGTGTCTGGAATAAACGTTCCAAAATAAACGCTAATATCTCAAAAAGTCTGCATCTTGGCAGAGAAACGCCGTAGTAAGTAGCAGGGTCCAATCTAAAAAAGTTTACCTGCTACAGCTTGGGAATAACGCTGTATTGGCAGGGGATAAAATCTTGCAAAAAGATCTGTGGGCTTTAGCTCCCAGAATTCTCCAGCCAATATGGCCGGCTGGGGGATTCTGGGAGTTGAAGTCCACAAGTCTGAAAAATCGCCCACTTTGGAAATCCCTGCCTGCATGCTTTGGAGTGGCGCTTGACTGCGTTGGATGAAATAACAGCCAGCCAAACTGACCGTGTCGTTGGGTGCACCCAGCTGAATGTGCTGGGGTCAAAAGTACCTGAGTTTTGTGATGGCCCTTCACTTCCTGGCTACAGTTCAGTATTTGCTAACATCACCCCAAGTGAGGGGCATGATCACCACCACCACCCCAGGGCACAGTACCATGTGAAACCGTGGCTCCTATCTAACAATTGTCAAGGATCTTGACTGCTGTCTTGTCGGGGGGCCCGCATGCCTTACGTAGGGATGATGGAAATGGGAGAGGGAGGGAGAGTTACACAAAAGTTTCATTTCCTCCCAGAAGTTGGGGGGGGGGAGGAAAAGCACCAGGGAAAGTCCAGTGCAGCCTGGCCCAAGCCAGGTTCCCAACCCCGCTAAAACGGTACAAAAAAATAGAAGAAAAAAAATAGGATAGAAAAGAATATGCACTGGTATTAACCGCAGCGCTCATTTTAATATAAAATAAACAGCTTACATTTCCACTGTAAATATAGGCTATGTACAGAATTCTGTATAGATATAGCTACATGTATAAAGCTTCAATATAGGCCTCTGGATACATTTATAACGTGGCTCCCTGAGCCATCTTGTAGAGTGCATTTTAATAGCAAAAAAAAAAAATAATTAGTAAGAAGAATACGAAATAAATACCATAATAAAAACTATGAGGAATCTTCCTTATAGTGCTTTCCCTCCCCCCCCCCCCCACAAAAAAGAAAAAAAATAAATCCTGACCCCCGATCCTAAAAACAAAACAAAAAACTATTAAAAGACAACTTGCTTGAAAGGCATGAAAATGGAGGGAGGGGCATCCCTGCCACAGGCAGAAAAGGATTACGCTCCATATTAAAGTGACTTTTTTGCCCTGAAATTTAGCCCTTTACAGTAATCTTGTTTTCTGCAGCAGCAAACATGGCGTAGAAGCGGGAATTGTCATTGGACAGAAGGGCAGCTGGAGTGTCGAATTCCACCACCTGAAACAAATGGAAGAGGAAAGTGTTAGTACAGGGTACATGGTTGTTAGGGATTGCCATTGTAAACTGCATATTGTACACTTGTACCAAACTTGTACTTAAAAAGTTAATGTGCACTCAAAGAGTTAACTTGTACTTGAAGAGTTAATATTCAAGGCTGTTTCATCACTTCCTCATTGAAGCTATAAAAGCTCATTATGTTGCTCAGTCACTTCCTTTACTTTTGTCTGAGAGATGGGGGAGTGGTGTTTAAGCTTTGTGCTTGTATAAGCTTTGTGCTTTTATCTATATTGTATTTTAGCTTCACGCTTGTTATCTATATTGTGTTTTGCTTTGTGCTTCTATCTTGTAATTGCTCAGTGCGTAATATTCTGTATTTGCTTCGTGCTTATTCTGGATTGTTTATATTTTGTTCATATGTAAATAATACTTATTTAAGTAAGTCTGTGTCTTGGCTTTATCACACATCCACGCTCTGTTAAAATTCTCTGCTCGGTATTGTCGAAGGTTTCATAGCATAGCTAACCGAGAGAAGCCAACAGAAAGTGCATGAAATGCAATGCACTGTAGAAGCAAACAGAGGTAGTGTTCTGTGAACCGCCCAGAGTTTTCGGAGAAGGGCGGCAAACAAATCTAATACATAATAATAATAATAATAATAATAATAATAATTATTATTATTATTATTATTATTATTATTATTATTATTATATACATATAATCATAATAATTTCCAAATCCTACACGGGAAGAAACCCGAATATACCAAGACCGTCATACCTGTACCCATGAAAATCTACGAAAACACACACATGTGTGTGTGTGTGTGTGTGTTTTATGTCGGATCACCCTGGTATATTGAAGGAACATCACTGCTCCTTTTTGCCTCTAGGCCCAACCAAAATGGTGCCATCCTAGTCTCCCTTAATTTTAAAATTTCAGCAAAAAACATGTGATACATACATATATATATACATGTATGTATGTATGTATGTATGTATGTATGTATGTATATATTGGACTTGTATGCCACCCCTCTCCATGGACTTGGGGCGGCTCACAACATACAGTGGTACCTCGAGATACGAGTTTAATTCGTTCCGGACCTGGGCTCTTAAGTCGAGCAGCTCTTATCTCGAACGACTTTTCCCCATAGGAATTAATGTAAATAATTTTAATTGGTTCCAGCCCTCAAAAAACTCACAAAGTTAGTCTAAATTATGCAGAAAGACATGTTTTTAATGAAGAAATGTACATGTACATATAAATGAATAATGAAGTTTCTTTCACTTAACTTGTAAACTTTCTTAAACTTTTAAATTTACATATGTTCAACTTCTCTGCCACCCAATCCTGTAGGACAGAGGTCCCCAACCCTTTTTGCACCAGGGACCGGCTTTAAGCGATCAAGAGAGGAATGGGTGAATGAATGGACGGAGGGTGGGAAGGAAGGAAGGAAAGAGGGAAGGGACAGGAACAGAGGAAGGAAGCAAGGAAACTTATGAAAGGGGAGAGTAAGAGAGGAATGAGTGAAGGGAGGGAGGGAGGGAAGAAGGTGGGAAGGAGAAAGAAAAGAAGAAATAGAGGAAGGGAAGGTAAAAGAGAGAAAGAAAAAGAGCAAGAAAGAAAGAAAGAAAGAAAGGGGGAAGGGACAGGAACAGAGGAAGGAAGCAAGGAAACTTATGAAAGGGGAGAGTAAGAGAGGAATGAGTGAAGGGAGGGAGGGAGGGAAGAAGGTGGGAAGGAGAAAGAAAAGAAAAAATAGAGGAAGGGAAGGTAAAAGAGAGAAAGAAAAAGAGCAAGAAAGAAAGCTGCAAGCACCCCCCCGAGCCCCCCAGGCCGGCTGCAACCTTTTAAAACACGCGCGCCGCTTCGCAGCTGTCTCCTGAAGCCGAACGCGGAAGTTAGCGTTTGGCTTCAGGAGGCAGCTCCTTGGCGCTTGTATCTCGAATTTGGGCTTGTAAGTAGAACAAAAATATCTCTCCCCTCCCAGCTCTTATCTTGAGTTGCTCTTAAGTAGAGCAGCTCTTATGTCGGGGTTCCACTGTATAGCAAAAACACAACAGTACATTTTATCCAATTAATATACTAAAAGGTTCTTAAAATTCTAACTTAAAACATTCATGCTTCTGAAAGCTCTGTTTGAGAGGCTGGGTGGGGCTACATTTGGTGTACAAGATGCACCCAAATTTTCATCCTCTTTTAGGGGAGAAAAAAGTGCATCGTATACAAAAAAAATACGGTAATCTCTTGGAGAAACAGAATAAGAGAATTGGAAGGGACCTTGAAGGTCTTCTAATCCAACCCCCTCAAGCAGGAGACCCAACACCATTTCAGTCAACTGGTTGTCCAATCTCTTCTTAAAAACCTCCAGTGATGGAGATGGAATTTCTGGAGGCAAGCCTGATTAATTGTTCTCTTTGCCAGGAAATTTCTTCTTATTTCCAGGTTGGATTTCTCCTTGATTAATTTCCATCCACTGCTTCTTGTTCTTCCTTCAGGTACTTTGGAGAATAGGTTGACATCCCCCCTCCCTCTTTGTGGCAGCCCCTCAAATATTGGAAGACTGCTATCATGTCACCTTTAGTCCTTCTCTTCGTTAAACCAGACACACATAATTCCTGCAACCATTTTTCACAATTTTAGCCTCCAATCCCCTAAGCATCTTTTGTTGGTCTTCTCTGCACTTTTTCCAGGGTCTCAGCATCTTTTTAATACCATGGCAACTAAATGATTCTAGGGAAACTTATCATTTTAGAAACATCCGGGCTTGTTTGCCTTACGAGGAAGACTGCTTCAATGCTGGCTATGAATTGAACCAAATTATCCTGCAAGAAATTTCATGAGAGCAGAGGCAGAGTTTTGCCACCTATTGAGAGTCTCCTGGCTCCTGGTTTCTACGGTGATTCGTAGAAGAAAAAGAGCTTTGCAGCTCGCTCACCTGTCCTTGCATCAGTACCATAATCCGGTCAGAGCCCAGAACCGTATGCAGACGATGAGCGATTGTCAGCATGGTGCAATCCGCAAAGGCTTCTCTGATCGTCTCTTGGATTAGTAAATCGGTCTCGGTGTCCATGGCTGCTGTTGCTTCATCCAGGATTAAGATCTGTGGAACACAACATGAGCTTCGTTAAAAATGTAGCAATCAGCCTTTTCCCTGGGCTTCCACTACAACTAAACATTTTTTTCCCAAACGCCATCACTCTGCTATTTTATTTATTTATTCGACTTCTATGCTGCCCAATCCTGAAGGACAAAATTAAACAAATACCATGTCCAACTATTCACTAAGACTGCATTACTATTACTATTTTCTCATCATTCCTATCACCCATTTCCTCCCACATGACTGTAGGATCGTAACTTGTGGCTTGTATCCTTATGATTTATATTACATAGAAACATGTCTGACGGCAGAAAAAGACCTCATGGTCCATCTAGTCTGCCCTTATACTATTTTCTGTATTTTATCTTAGGATGGATAGATGTTTATCCCAGACATGTTTAAATTCAGTTACTATGGATTTATCTACCACGTCTGCTGAAAGTTTGTTCCAAGGATCTACTACTCTTTCAGTAAAATAATATTTTCTCATGTTGCTTTTGATCTTTCCCCCAACTAACTTCAGATTGTGTCCCCTTGTTCTTGTGTTCACTTTCCTATTAAAAACACTTCCCTCCTGGACCTTATTTAACCCTTTAGCATATTTAAATGTTTCGATCATGTCCCCCGTTTTCCTTCTGTCCTCCAGACTATACAGATTGAGTTCATTAAATCTTTCCTGATAAGTTTTATGCTTAAGTCCTTCCACCATTTTTTTAGCCCATCTTTGGACCCGTTCAATTTTGTCAATATCTTTTTGTAGGTGAGGTCTCCAGAACTGAACACAGTATTCCAAATGTGGTCTCACCAGCGCTCTATATAGTGGGATCACAATCTCCCTCTTCCTTAATGATGACAATCATTAAGTGTTGTACCTCGTGATTCTTGACAAATGTATATTTTCATTCATGTACACTGAAAGCATATGCACCAAAGAGAAATTCCTTGTGTGTCCAATCACAGTTGGCCGATAAAGCATATGAGCGTCGCCCAGAAAGTAATGCATCACATTCTTTTTCTCAGTCTACACAGTAATGGTACGAATGTGAAACTTTAGATATACGTTATTTGAATTTTCAGGAGTGCGTGTGTAAATTTTATGTTTCTTCAGACAGATAGCGTAGCTGCAGCAGTGTTTCGAAATGGCGCCTGTACGTGATGTATATTACAACAGCATGTCATCATTGAATTTCTCACTGCGGAGAAAGAAACTGTTGGGAACATTCACAAACGTTTGTGTATAGCTTATGGAGAATCTACAGTCAACAGAAGTACAGTTAGTCGCTGGGCACAGAGGGTGAGGCCATTAGAGGTGATTCGCCCAGTGCAGAAATGGCTTTGTGACCAGAACAAGGAGTGGTACTGACAGGGCATACACGCCCTTGTATCTCACTGGAGGAAGGCCATAGAACAGGATGGAGATTATGTGCAAAAATAGGGAGTGTAGAAGAAACTTCATTCTTTCTTGTGTGTAAGTTTCATTGTGTTCAATAAATAATTGCTGAAGAAAAAAAATGTGGTGCATTACTTTCTGGGCGACCCTCGTAATATAGTATTATTTGGTATTGGTATGGGTATTGGTGTTCTGTTCTGTTCTATTCTACTCTACTCTACTCTACTCTATTGCAGAACACAAAATTAAAGGCCTAAAATGTTGAAAGTATTTATTTATTTATTTATTTATTTATTTATTATTTGGATTTGTATGCCGCCCCTCTCCGAAAACTCGTATGCAAAGGTGGTGAGGGGGACATCATCGGAACGCAGTTCCTCCCGTTTAGTTAATGAAAGCTTAATTGTTCTCAGTTGTCCTGTATAAATCTTGTTCATCCTTGAATACATATAATACATATACTTTGTTTCAAACCTGATTGTAATAATTAACCAATTACTCAATTCATCCCTCACCTTACAACGACGCAACAAGGCTCTGGTGATGCAAAGCAGCTGCCTTTCCCCGACGGAGAAATTTTCCCCATTTTCCATCACTTCGGATTCAAGTTTCATGGGCAGCTGAGAAATCTAAGTGAGAATGAAGCAACAGAACAAGATCAAATACGTGGTTCTAAACCAGAGGTAGGGAGCGATGGCACTCTTATGACTTGTGGACTTCAACTCCCTGGTTCAGGAATTCTGGGTGTTAGAAGTACCCAAGTCATAAAAGGGCCACTGTTCCCCATCTCTGTTCTAAACCAAAATCTCCAAACTTCGCAGCTTTAAGACTTGTGGTCTTCAATTCCCCAGCCAACATGACTGGCTGAGGAATTCTGGGAGTTGAAGTCCACAAGTTTTAAAGGTTGCCAGGTTTGGAGAGCCCTGCTCTAAATCCTTGCAGATGCCCCATCATCTTTTCAGAATCCATCAGTTACGAATTTGCGCCAATGACAAAATGAACTTCCAAGAGATAAAACCTTTTCCATCAGTGGCGGGAACAGCATACAGAAAGGATACGCCCCAAATAAAGCAAGCAATTTTACACTGCTGATTTGTTGGGTCACAAATGGGGGAATCACATGACCCTGGGATGCTGCGGCCCTCATAAGTAGGAACTGGTTGCTAAGCGCCTGAATTCTAATCATGTGATTATGGGTGGGTGCTGCAACGGTCGTTAAGTGTAAAAAATGGCAATTAGTCACTTTTATCAGGGTTGCTGTGACTTTGAACAGCCACTAAATGAACTGTTGTTAAGTTAAGGACTACCTGTAGGGAAAAAGCCAACAAGAATCTAATCAATGACCCCCCAGGGCCCCCTTATAGACACTCAAAAGTCACCATATAGGATGGTAGAGACAGAGATAAAAAAATTAGTGACTATAAATAAATAAATCAATTGAGAAATAAAATAAATAATTAAAATCAATTATCCCAGATAATCCCTTCCTCCTCCTCCTCCTCCTCCTCCTCTTCCCACTGTACTGTAGTTATGTAATAGTGGAGTACCAGAACAGAAAGGAAATTAACTACCAATCCTTGTACTTACACAGTCTTTCATGTGAGTCCTTTCCAAAGCCTCCCAGATTTGCTCTTCGCTATACTGCGTGAAAGGATCTAAATTGGATCTAAAGAAGCCAAAATATAATAGCAAATCAAGACCCATTTCCATCAGAATATAATCCACAGGAAACTAAACACTCCTGAAGGGTAATTCTATCTTGTAGGGAGTAGCAAAAGGAAGGAGGAGAATCAAGGACAGGATTGTTAGTTAAATTATGAAGTTGCTTTGACTGGAATTGCACACACTGAGCACATTCTGGAACTGAAGTCCACACACCTTAAAAGTTGCCAAGGTTGAGAAGCATGCTTACCAATCTGTTGCATGAGCCCAGACATTATAGTTTGTAAACAAGAACAACTAAAGGTCAATAAAGCGAACCTATTATGGTCTAACAAATTGTGGCTTAGCACGATCCAGTTTCAGAATTATTTGCCCCAGTAAGCTCATTTTCATAATGACTAACAAGACAATCCCTTCTCTCTCTTCTCTCTCTCTATCTCTCGCTCACTTTCTATCTCTCTCTTTTCTTTCTATTTCTCTCTCTCCCTCTTTCTCTCTCACTTTTCTGTAATACCAACCTCACAGTGCCACTGAAGAGGACTGGCTCCTGGGGGATTATGGAAAGCTTGCTCCGGAGATCTGCCAAGCCAATGTCACTGATTTTCACTCCATCTATTTTAATGCAGCCCCCTGACAGTTCCACCAAGCGAAAGAGAACCATTCCTAAAGAGGATTTTCCTTGGGGAAAAACAAGGAAGATTGTAGTTAGCCATCATGTTGAGTAACGTACAAGATTAGTCTATACACCATGGGTGGAGTAATAGATTTAGTAATACAGTAGTACCTCTAGATACGAGCTGCTACACATGCGAGTATACCAAGTTACGAGCCGCGACATGAGCGAAATTTCTGTTCGACACCTGAGCTCAAATTCGGGATACGAGCCGAGTTGCTTCCAGTTATCTCGGCAGGAAAAACAAAATCTAAAGGCATTCGTTCGAAATGCGAGTTAATCGACTTTAGAGCTCGGGTCTGGAACGAATTAAACTCGTACGTCGAGGTACCACTGTAGAAGCAGGGTTTTTTAACTTCTAATCCCCACAAGATGGCTCCAGTGAGCTTTTAAAACATCTAAACAGGTGCTAGCACAGGGGTCTCCAACCTTGGCAACTTTTAAGATCTATGAACTTCAACTCCCAGAGTTCCTCAGCCAGAATTCTAGGGGTTAAAGTCCACAAGTTGCCAAGGTTAGAGACCCCTGTTCTATACAGCACCCCAGTCTTACCTGAGCCGGTTCTCCCCACAATTCCAATCTTCTCCTTGGGTTTGATGGTGAAGCATACTTTCTTGAGGACAAGTGGAAGGTTCTCGCGATACCGCATTTCTGCGTTTTCAAAGCGAATTTCTCCTTCGTGGGGCCAGTCTGGAAGGGGAGCCTTATTTTTGATGCGGGCTGGGGCCTCCAGGGAAAGTGTCTTTTGAAATCACAGAGAGAGAAGAGAAAAGATGTCAAGTACGGACAGCACTCTAGGAACAATGAACAGAATGACAGAGTTGGAAAGGGACTCTGGAGGTCTTCTAGTCCAACTCCCTGCTCAGCAGGGAAGCCTATATCCTTTCAGAGAAAAGGTTGTGCAATCTCTTCTTAAAACCTCCAGTGATGGAGCATCCACAAATTCTGGTGGCAAGCTGTTCTGCTAATTAATTGTTAGGAATTTTCTCCTTAATTCTAGGTTGCTTCTCTCCTTGATTAGTTTCCATTCATTGCTTCTTGTCCTGCCTTCAGGTGCATCAGAGATTAAGGTGGCGTCCTCTTCTCTGGGAGAGCCCTTCAACAAGTCTTCGGAGAGGGGCGGCATACAAATCTAATAAAACTTAAACTATTGGAAGACTGCTACCATATCATCCCTAGTCCTTCTTTTTACTGGATTATTATTATTATTATTATTATTATTATTATTATTATTATTATTATTATTATTATTTAGATTTGTATGCCGCCCCTCTCCGTAGACTCGGGGAGGCTTAAAGCAATGATAAAAACAATATATAGTGACAAATCTAATAGTTAGAATTTAAAATAATAATACATTTAAAAAGTCTAAATAACAAGAAACCCCAATATATAAAAAACATACATACAGTCATATCATACACAGAAAACTACATAGGCAGGGGGAGATGTTTCAGTTCCCCCACGCTTGACGACAGAGGGGTTTTAAGGAGTTTATGAAAGGCAAGGAGGATGGGGTCAGTTCTAATCTCTGGAGGGCTGATTCCAGAGGATCGGAGCCGCCACAGAGAAGGCTCTTCCTCTGGGTCCCGCCAAACAACATTGTTTAGTTGATGGGACCTGGAGGAGACCAACTCTGTGGACCTAACCGGTCACTGGGATTCATGCGGCAGAAGGCGGTCTCGCAGATACCATGGTCCGGTATTATTGTTATTACTTTATTCACAGTAACAGTAATACACAGCAAACGAGATTGATATGCTGGATTTTGTATCACAATATCACAAGTCAAACACTTCCCAAGCGTCTAGGACTGTGTGATGTATTTTCATATGATGCACGCAGATCCAAGTACAGTGGCCTTTTGCAACTGACATTATCATCACCATTACCATCATCATCATTATCATTATTAGTTTAATTTATATGCTGGCCAACTCCCGAAGGACTTTGGGTGGCTCACAACAAAGAGAAACAACATCTAAAAAGGAACAATTTAAAAGACATTTTAAAACCCATTAATAAAACCATATTAATAACCCATTAATAAAACCATCTTGTAGCCGGATCGAGATGATACATCATTTGATCAACAGCCCCAGGCCTTCCGACGAAACCAATCCAATCCCTGCATCTATTAGTCATATGTTTTAGCCGCCAGCTCCCTAATAATCTTTGTGCTCTCCTCTGCAGTCTTTCTAGAGTCTCGAAATCTTTTTTGTATTGCGTTGACCAAAACTGGATGCAATATTCCAAGTGTGGTCTTATCAAGGCATTATAAAGTGATGCAAACACTCTACATGATCTTCATTCTATCCCTCAATTAATGCAGCCCAGGACTGTATTGGCTTTTCTGGCAGCTGCCACACACTGCTGGCTCATACTTAAGTGAAAGTCCCCTAGGACTCCAAGATCTCTCTCACAGCTACTGCTATTGAGTCAGGTACCACCTTCTTAACAGAGGCAACTTAGAAGTCTTAAACAATCAACATCAAGAAGCATCATCGGGAACTAACATTTACAGATTAGGCAGCTATTTATTGAATGATTAAGGGGAGAAGTGGGGAGAGGCTGCCCCAAGGCAGTAGCCCACAATCCTGAGCACCAGGGACAAGTTCCATGGAAAAAGTTTTTCCACAGACCAGAGGGAGTGAGGTTTTACATGCTGCCTGCATCTCGCAGATGGAGATTCACTTGTCTGGCGGCCCCAGGGGAAGAGCATTCTCTGTGGCGGCCCCGGCCCTCTGGAATCAACTCCCCCCGGAGATTAGAACTCCCCTCACCCTCCTTGCCTTTCGTACACTACTTAAGACCCACCTATACCGCCAGGCATGGGGGATTTGAGGCATCTTCCCCCAGGCTCATTATAATTTATGTTTGGTATGTATGCGCTGTTTGGTTTTTAATTATGATAGGGTTTTTAGTTATTTTTAATATGAGATTTGTGCCATTGTAATATTATTTTTATCGTTGTTGTGAGCCGCCCCGAGTCTTCGGAGAGGGACGGCATATAAATCTAATAAATTAAATTAAATTGAATTGAATTGTTTACACAGACCAGCTGCTGACATGCTGCTGATGCATGGACTGGGGGTTGAGGATCCCTACCCTAGAGCAACATCCTAGCTATCACTTAGCTGGAGGAGCCAGCATGCATTGGGAGACGACTACTGATTATTTCTCATTATTTCTTTCTTTTTTTCAACACAGTTAACTTCACACAAATTATCAAATTATCTTTCTCTCACAAAAGGCACATCCAGCTTGCTGATCACTGGCTCATCTGTGAGAAGTTAGCCTAGTGTTAAGATTACCATATTTTTCAGAGTATATGACGCACGCACACACCCCCCAAAAGAGGCTGAAAATTTGGGTGCATCAAATGTAGCTTTTTCCAAGCTTTTTTTCTCAGCCCTAACAAGGGGATAAAATAATATCCTGACGGTGATCAGACTAAGGACGCTATCCAGGCAGATTTTTCCCCCGTATTTTTCTCCCACAAAACTAAGGTGCGTCTTATACTCCCAAAAATATGGTATGTTTTTTCCTGGTTCCTAGTGAGCACATTCTTTTAGGGATTTGAGGAACATTTTTGATTTTCACACCATTATTATTGTTGATGGCACTCACTTCTGTCCTTTTGATTTTTATCTTTAATTAGTACACTGCTGGAGACTTCTATTGTTGGGTGATTTAAGAATATACTGCAGAAATCCAGTGGAGCTCATCAGCAGGAACAGGGGGCATCTTTCTAAGAGGCAGGACACCAGAGAAAATATTGGGTAGCGGACAGAATGTTTAAATACCTTGATGTAGTGGTCAATTCTTTCCACAGATGTAAAGCGGGCCTCCGTCTCTGAAGCCAACCTAACGGTAAACTGGAACAGTCCTGTTAACTGAGAAGGAAACAAATCGCTGTTAGTTGCCGGACTATGAGACATTAATCAATTTATTAGCTGTGAAAACTAATAAAACCTCTTTCTACTGAACTGGTAGCCCAAAAGATTGGCAGCCTCTGCTCTATGGAACAACTTAATCCCAGTTAAATGGGATGAAGTATGGAATAAATTAATCCTAATTAAACATAGAAACATAGAAGACTGACGGCAGAAAAAGACCTCATGGTCCATCTAGTCTGCCCTTATACTATTTTCTGTATTTTATCTTAGGATGGATCTATGTTTATCCCAGGCATGTTTAAATTCGGTTACTGTGGATTTATCAACCACGTCTGCTGGAAGTTTGTTCCAAGGATCTACTACTCTTTCAGTAAAATAATATTTTCTCACGTTGCTTTTGATCTTTCCCCCAACTAACTTCAGATTGTGTCCCCTTGTTCTTGTGTTCACTTTCTTATTAAAAACACCCCTCCTGGCCTTATTTAACCCTTTAACATATTTAAATGTTTCGATCATGTCCCCCCTTTTCCTTCTGTCCTCCAGACTATACAGATTGAGTTCATGAAGTCTTTCCTGATACGTTTTATGCTTAAGACCTTAGAAACATAGAAACATAGACGTCTGACGGCAGAAAAAGACCTCATGGTCCATCTTTGCCGTCAGACTTCTATGTTTCTATGTTTCTAAGGTTTCTATGTTTCCACCATTCTTGTAGCCCGCCTTTGGACACGTTCAATTTTGTCAATATCTTTTTGTAGGTGAGGTCTCCAGAACTGAACACAGTATTCCAAATGTGGTCTCACCAGCACTCTATATAGCGGGATCACAATCTCCCTCTTCCTGCTTGTTATACCTCTAGCTATGCAGTCAAGCATCCTACTTGCTTTCCCTACCGCCTGACTGCACTGTTCACCCATTTTGAGACTGTCAGAAATTAAGTGGCGGTTAAGTGAGGCTTTCTCATGAATCACGCCACAATAGGAAGGAAAGGAGTTTCATAAAATTCAAGGCTTCCCATTATTCCTTGTTAGTGGTCAAATTCCATTAAGCTGCCTCCATGCAGAAAAACAGACACCAACAAAAACCATGGTTAATTGTCTTCAATTTTCCACCTCCTCTGATCCACCTTATCCCTCCATTTGTAAGCACCCATTTTTTTCTCATCCACAGGGCACTTTCTCTTCCAAAGAAATTGTTTTAATAAGGGATACCTGCAACTTTGCACTTCAAATCTCACTAGGTTCAAGGCTGACTCAGCCTTCCATCCTTGGGGGGAGGGGGGGTGTTGTAAAATGAGGGGCCAGATTGTTGGGGGCAATGAAGCACTACACCATGGTGTGTAAATCTATGTGGTATTGCTCTTCGTTCCTTCCCTTCTCTTTCCTTTCACTCACTCACTTAGTCATTCACTTTTGTGGTGACACAGTGGTTAAAATCCAGTATTGCAGGCTAACTCTGCCCGCTGTCAGAAGTTTGATATTGATCTGGTCAAGGTAGACTCAGCTTTCCATCCTCCCAAGGTGGGTAAAATGAGGACCCAGATTTTGGGGGGCAATAGACTCTGAAAACCATTTGCAAAGCACTGCAAAGCGGCATATAAGTCTTCAGTACTACTACTGGTCACCTGAACAGCATACGAGATGGCGAGCCCAGCATAAGCGGGCGGGATCTGGCCGTGCATTAAGACTATCATTAAGCCAGTGACTGTAATGAGGGCTATGCTGACAATATCCAGCCTGACAGCCAGCCAGCGCATCGCACAGCTGAACAAGTAGACGGGCGCCTGGTTATCATCCAGCAGTTGTTGGTATCTGCAAGAAAGAGAAAATATTTACAATTAAAGTACAGATTGTCTTCGACTTACAACTGTTTGTTTAGTGACTGTCTAGCTACAACACCGAAAAAAAGTGACCTCTGACTATTTTTCATGATTGTTGCAGCATTCCCCATGGTCACATGATCAAAATTCGTACGCTTGGCAACCGGCATGTATTTACGACTGTTGCAGTGTCCCGGACTTATGTGATCACTTTTGTGACCTTCTGATAAGCAAAGTTAATGAGGAAAGCCAACAACCATATCACCACCTTAACAACTGCAGTGATTCACTTAAAGATCGTAAAATGGGACCAAACTCAGTTAACATCTGTCTCGCTTGGCAATGGAACTTTTGACTTCAATTGTGGTTGTAAGTCAAGGACAACCTGTATTTCATTTTTAAAATTGAATTGGAGGAGAAATTTAAAACACGATCCATGTGAATGCTAGCAAATTCAGATAGCAGTGTGAGAACTAATTCATGTGAAATATTAAACCCAAATTGTGGCTTACTATTTCTAGATTGATACATGAACTTGCATTCTCAGTGAATTCAGCTACTAAGGCTTATGCAATAAACCTAACCTTTAAAAATCCTGTTTTATTCTATTTCTACCATATTTTCTATTTCCCTTTTATTTGTTTATTTTAATAGATTCTAACAACTCTTTTATCTTCTTTCTTGCATTATTCCCTAATTCTTTGTCTCTCTTCTCTAACCACTCGTACCACCTTTCCCACACCTTATAATATTCCGAAATATTAAATGATGCACATGATGTATATAAATAGAATTATGTAATATATGTATATAAACAGAATTGTGTAATATACTTATATAAATAAAATTGTGTAATATATGTACATTAATAGAAATGAAACCTGAAAGAGGAAAGAACTGTAAAACGTAAATTGTACTAACAACGCAAAAATGTTGAAAAGAAGGAAACTATAAATTTCCATGTTTGTCTTTTAAATGTTTAATAAAAATATAAATATTTTTAAAAAGATTAAAATCCTGCTTTATCTGTCTTGTAGCAGCTCAGACTGAATGTCAGAAAATAAACAAGAGTACTAACTTGTACAGGAATTCCTCTCCTTTATTGTAGGCATGGATGGTAGAGAGACCTTGAATGCTTGAAGTGATGTGAGAAAGAAATGGAGACTGTGTTATGTTGTCCAGTCGTTTCAACTCCCGAATGAAGACTCTGCATACAAAAAAAAAAATACACAATCAACTGGAAGGACAAGATCTAACAAAATTATGAAAATAACAAGCCCTTTGATGCTGAATTGGGTTTGGAAGCAGCTGGCAACCAATGAAGCTATTCCAACAAACACCGCAAACTTATGGAAGAGCCTCAAGGCTAATAATGCCTTAAAAGGACCCAGAATAATTGCTGCTCTTACCTAGATACAACATGCAGAATGGTGAAAAGAACTACAAGGGGCCCCACTGCCATTAGGAACCATGGGAAGACACCAGAGATCACTCCCACGCAGAAGAACACCAGGATGACATTCTGTATGAACATTTCAGCTTGAAAGGGCAGGCGGACATCAACTGGAAGAGATGGACAGGCACAGCAGGTTAGGACACACTCAAATTCTCACCAACACGAACAATGGAGAGAGCCAGGTTAAGTGTCATGGTGAAGATGCTGGCCTAGAAACCAGGAAAGTTTGTATTCCAGGTCTCCCCTAGACCTGAAAACCACTGGGTGACTTTGGGGCAGTCGCCAGGAGACTGTGAATTCTAGTCTCACTTTAGCCACGAAAGCTGGTTAGGTAACTTTGGATTAATCACTAGGAAACCTTGAGTTCTAGTCCTGCCTTAAGACATGAAAGCTAGTCACTCTGTCTCAGCTCAACCCACATCACAGGGTTGTCATTGTGGGGGAAATAGGAGTATTAAGTATATTTCCCATCTTTAGTTAAATATATATAAGTGGGATAAAAATATAACAGTAATATAGAATGGAATGGAATTCTTTATTGGCCAAGTGTGATTGGACACACAATACCAAAAGATGCTAAAGTATTTTTAAAAATTATAGAATGTGCAGAACTAGATATGATGACTAAACGTTTGAATAATCAAACTGAAACAGAATTTTACAAAATATGGGACAAAGTATATGATTGGTGGAATTTTAAAAATAGTATTAATAATTAAACACACAAGAATATATAACTACTGTATTTGAAGAATTATAAGATAGAATGAAATAGTATATAGTATAACCAACTTAGAAGTGTTTATTTTCTCTTTTCTCTGTATTACTAATACTTTGTTTTTTCTCTTTGTATAAGTATACAATATTTTAAAAGATAAAGAAATTTAATTAATAGGCTTAATATTAAAAACATAGAGTTAAATTTAATAAGAATGTAATTTACACGTGTGGCATTTCTGTATTGATCTGATAACAATTAGGGTTTTTTATATTTTTGTACTAGTTAGACTTCTACGACAAGCGGAGCAATGGTAGCTCCTTAAATGTTTAATGTTGTATGTCTTTGTCTGTCCTTTTGAAAAACAATAAAAATATTTTTTTAAAAAAAGACATGAAAGCTAGTCACTCTGTCTCAGCTCAACCCACATCACAGGGTTGTCATTGTGGGGGAAATAGGAGTATTAAGTATGTTTCCCATCTTTAGTTAAATACATATAAGTGGGATAAAAATATAACAGTAATATAGAATGGAATGGAATTCTTTATTGACCAAGTGTGATTGGACACACAAGGAAGTTGTCTTTGGTACATATGCTCTCAAGAAAAGATACATTTTTCAAGAATCATGAGGGATAACAATGATTGTCATAGGGTTCAAATAAGCAATCAGGAAACAATCAATACTGAATTTAATTTATGAGACTTATGAGCCTCCCAACTCCTTGCGGATTCTGAGCGGGTTATAAGTCTATAAATAAGACTCTGGATGATTTATATTAATATAAATCATAAGGATATAAGCAACAAGTTACAGTCATACAGTCTTAAGTGGGAGTGGGTGATAGGAACAGTCTTATAGATATACACGATAGAGGCAGGTGTGGGAGGACAATACCTTGTTATAAACTCTCCTGTCCAGCCCAGAATAGATTCAGGTAAAGCCAGCACAGGTAAGATTCACTCATGGCTCTCCTACTCTGTTATCAATTTTTCTGTTCAGAAAGGTTAAATGAATTGTGTTCTATCCTGTGACCCTTTTTTGACATTGTTAAGCCAATCACTGAAATGAATCACGCGGCCATTAAGAGAATGTCACTTCGCATCATTGACTTTGCTTGTCAGAAGCTCCCTTCTTTATGCGTCCTGCAACCATCGGCATGTATTTACAATAGTTGCAGGACATGTCGGTTGTCAAGCATTCAAAGTTTGATCACCTGACTGTGGGGATGCCACGGTGCTCGTAAGTGTGTAAATTAGTTGTAAGTACTAAATCACTTTTTTCAGTGGCTGTTATAACTTTGAAGTCATTAAATGAATGATTCTAAGTCAAAGATACCTGTATTAGCACCAATAGGTTATTATCAAACGAGACTTTATTACCTTCATCCATATCTTTGGAGAACCTATTGAGAATCCGCCCCACAGGTGTAGTGTCAAAAAACTTCATTGGGCTACGAAGAATCCGACGGAAGAGCTCATCGTGCAGCCTGGATGAGGCCCGTAATGTCCCCTGTAGTGACATAGGATTGTTGGAATCAGGCACCCAGGAGTTTTAGAAAAGGAAGTTCACAAATGGCTAATAGGGACCCCAAGAAGGACTACCACACTACCAATGTCTTCCAGCACATTTGTGAGATGATATCAAACTATGTCTATTGTCCAGAATAAAAGGATGGGAACAAGAGATAAGAATTATTTTGTTAACAGAATAACAGAGTTGGAAGAAGCCCTAGGAGGTCTTCTAGTCCAATTCCCTGCTCAACAGGAAACCTTATAGCATTGCAGCAATCCCGTCTTAAATATCTCCAGTGTTGGAGAAGCCACAATTTCTGGAGGCAAGCTGTTCCACTGATTAATTGTGCTTACTGTCAGGAAATTTCTCCTTAGTTCTAGGTTGCTTCTCTCCTTGATTAGCTTTCATCCATTGCTTCTTGTCCTACCCTCAAGTGCTTTGGAGAACAGGTTGGTACCCTTTTTTCTTTGTGGCAGTTCCTTAGATAATGGAAGACTGATATCATATCACCCCTGGACTAGACTTACCCAATTACCGCAACCGTTCATCGTGTTTTATCCTTCGCTTCCCTAATCATATTTTTTGCTCTTCTCTGCATTTCATTATAGAATCTTAACATCTATCTATCTATCTATCTATCTATCTATCTATCTATCTATCTATCTATCTATCTATCTATCTAATTGGACTTCTATGCCACCCAAATCTGAAGGACTCAAGGCGGCTTACAACATCTATGTAAATACAAAACAATAAAAAAGAAGCCAAATTTAAAATCTAAAAAATTATCAAACCCTAATTAAAAACCCCATAAATTAACCAATCACAACAACATGCATACTAAACATTCATACGATTTGGCCATGGTTGTGGTGACCAAAACTGGATGCAGTATTTACAAATGTGGTCTTACGAAAGCATTAATAAGTGATACTAACACTTCACGTAATCTTGATTCTATCCCTCTATTAATGCAGCCTGGGACGGTGTTGCTCTCTCCTCCTTCCACAAATACCTACCTTGACAAAGGCAATGCCACGAACAGCCTTCAGAATCAGCATGACTCCCATGGACAGCGCATAAATGCCAGCGTAGTAACGCATGTGAGGGTTATCCTTCATACTGTCGCTCACTGTGGTTTCATTCCCCAACATCAAGGTAGTGTTCTGGATTTATTTTTTTTTAAAAAGGAATTTCAGGATTAAGACAGAAATAGGATGCACATTGGCCCAGTTCATAGATACAGTTAAGGAATCCGCACATCCCTTGTCCATGATTTTGCTTGGATAGAGGTGGTTCTCCTGACAGACTAAAGGGATATTTAGCTCAGAATAGGAGCTGTTTCTTTAAAAGGTTGTCTTAGAGCAGTCTTCTCAAATAGTGTGGCAGGCCCCCCTGGAGGGGCACAGAGTGATGTCAGGGGGGGGGGGCGTGTGACCCCCAGAGAAAATAGTTTTTTTCTGCCATAGAGAGTAAGACGTGTGTCCTACCTGACGCTTGTACAGTCATACCTCGTCTTACGAACCTAATTGGTTCCAGGGGGAGGTTCGTAAGACGAAAGGTTCGTAAGACGAAACATTGTTTCCCATAGGAAACAATGTAAAGTCAATTAATCCGTGCAACCCAAAAAAAAAACCCCGCAAAAAAACGCTGCCGCCCGGCTGTCACCTTTTAAAACAGCCTGGGGGCTTCTCAGTGACCTCCCGAACGCCGAACGCCAAACCCGAACTTCCGGGTTCGGCGTTCGGGAGGCCACCGAGAAGCCCCCAGGCTGTTTTAAAAGGTGACAGCCGGGTGGCAGGGCTTCCTGGCAGCCTCCGAACGCTGAACGCGGAAGTTCGGGTTTGGCGTTCGGCTTCGTTCGGCTTCCCAGCAGTTTCCCGAAGCCGAACGCCAAACCCGAACTTCCGCGTTCGGCGTTCGGAGGCTGCTGGAAAGCCGCGTGGCTGTTTTAAAAGGTGACAGCCGGGCTGGGAGGCTTCCCAGCAACCTCCCGAACCCGGAAGTTTGGCAAAAGTTCGGGGTTCGGGAGGTTGCTGGGGAGTCCCCCAGCCCGGCTGTCACCTTTTAAAACAGCCGGGTGGCTTCCCAGCCGTCTCCCGAAGCCAAACGCCAAACCCGAACTTCCGCGTTCGGCGTTCGGAGGCTGCTGGGAAGCCCCCCAGCCCGGCTGTCACCTTTTAAAACAGCCGTGCGGCTTCCCAGCAGCCTCCGAACGGTTTAGAAAAAATTTGCCTCTTCTTACGAACTTTTTTCGTGTTACGAACACCAAACCCGAACTTCCGGGTTCTGCGTTCAGAGGCTGCTGGGAAGCCCCGCCGCCCGGCTGTCACCTTTTAAAACAGCCAGGGGGCTTCCCAGCAGCCTCCCGAACGCCGAACCCGGAAGTTCGGGTTTGGCGTTCGTAACACGAAAAAAGTTCGTAAGAAGAGGCAAATTTTTTCTGAACCCCGGGTTCGTATCTCGAGTTGTTCATAAGATGAGGGGTTCGTATCTTGAGGTACCACTGTACTGGTATCTCCGTCGTGTTCCTCAGTGTTGTGTCCAGGGCAGCCCGTTCTAAAAGAAAATGTCTCGTGAGTTCAATCAAACTTCTCAAACTCATAAGACTTTTCTTTTAGAACAGTCTGTCCTGGACACAACACTGAGGAACACGACGGAGATACTGGCACAAGTGTCAGGTAGGATGTACGTCTCGTGGTGAGACACAATTTGACCTGCAAACCCGGTCAGGTGGGCCGGATTGCGATACAGTCGTGGCAGAGAGTTGGTGGCTGCCAAAATGTTTACTTTTTCCTGGGGCCATTACCTTAGGGGAATGTACTTGGAAATTGCACTCTGGGTAATGTAGTCCATGACATGTGACCCCATCTGTGAGTTCTTATTGGCCATCAAGCTATACCTAGGCTTCTGGGTAATCCTGCCAACAGCCATTTTAAAGTCTATCAGGAATCAGAGAAATAAATAAATTTGATGATGCTGGTTGCTCTTACCCCACTGCCTTCCTTGATCCAGTAGCTCAGCCACCAGTTGCTGAAGGCCGTACTGCCCACATTCAATATGAAGAGTGTCATGATGGTCAGGAAAGCGACTGGGCCTCCAGCGGCTTGGATGTAGACCCAATAAACTGACCAGGGGACAGAACCTTTGCCTTTCTCTTCCATCTGCATCAGCTGAACTAAAGCACAGGAGGGGTGGGCAGAGGAGGAGGCTAAGCAGAGAGAATTCAACAAATCCAATCTATTCTAGACAGAGGTATTCCTCGACTTACAGCTAAAATTCCCACTGCTAATAAAGCCAGTTGCTAAAAGAGCTTCGGCCCATTTTACGACCCTTTTTTTGCCACAGCTGTTAAGCAATCACTGCAGTGGTTAAGTAAATCATGTGATCACTCAGTGACTACATGACTCACCCATTGACTACATGACTCTGAGACAGTGCCACCATCATTAACACAATGTCAGGTGCCCGATTTTTGATCACACGACCATGGGGATGCTCCAACAGTTGTGTGAAAACCCAGCATGTCACTTTTTTCAATACTGTCATAACTTTGAATGCTCATTAAATGAATGATTGTAAGTCAATGACTACCTGTACTCATGTTTTACTACTCAATTTTAGCATATTATACTGCATTTTAACTTAACTTATTATTTATTCAAATTCCCTCTATTTTAGCCAATTTTATTGTATTTTAACCAGTCACAGTTTTATGACAACCGATGTGGTCCTTTTCCTCGCTTTGATATGGTCGATTGACTAATCAAATAAAGTTGATATTGACTACCTGTACTCAGCTAAATAATGATTCTCCTAGCCTAGGTAGGTACCTAGGTAGTCCTTTATTGACAACCACAATTGAGTCCAATTTTTTTTATTGCTAAGCGAATTTTTGCCCCATTTTATAATCTTTCTTGCCACAGTGCTTAAGTGAACCACTGCAGTTGTTAAGTTAATAACATGGTTGTTGAGTGGATCTGGATTCCCCATTGTCTTTGTTTGTGAGAAGGTTGCAAAAGGGTTATGAACCTGGGACACTGCAACCGTCATAAGTATGAGTCACCTGCCAAGCATGTGCATTTTGATCACATGATTTATAATTTATGTTTGGTATGTATGTGCTGTTTGGTTTTTAATTATGATAGGGTTTTTAGTTATTTTTAATATTAGATTTGTGCCATTATAATATTGTTTTTATCGTTGTTGTGAGCCGCCCCGAGTCTTCGGAGAGGGGCGGCATACAAATCTAATAAATTGAAATTGAAATGACTATGGGGATGCTGCAGGGGTCATAAGTGTGAAAAATGGTCATAAGTCACTTTTTTCAGTGCTGTTATAACTTTGAATGATCACTAAATGAACTATTGTAACATGAGGACCACCTGTATTATAGAAAGTTCCCTGATAAGTTTTATATAAGCAGGCAGCATTCAAATGTAGCCAAGTAAAATCTGTAAATAGCTAGAATTCAACTTTGGTTAAATTTTCCTACACGCAACTTAAATTATCCTAAATTCTTGCTTAGATTACTTCTCTCATTTTGAAGACAAAAAAGCACATCGTTTCAAACTTAGCACTAAATCTTTGTGGCTAAAAGAAAGGCAAAACCTAATCTGAACTCAGACCCAGCGAGATCATCTGGAACCTATGGCATTGTTAACAGAATATTTGCATGCACACAAGTTGACCTACTACTAAAGAGTAGTAGATGCTTGGAACAAACTTCCAGCAGACGTGGTTGGTAAATCCACAGGAACTGAATTTAAACATGCCTGGGATAAACATACTGTATATCCATCCTAAGATAAAATACAAAAAAATAGTATAAGGGCAGACTAGATGGACCATGAGGTCTTTTTATGCCGTCAGTCTTCTATGTTTCTATGTTTGAGCAGGTGTTAAAATTGGATGAGAGGTTGTACCTTCTTCCTTCTTAACTGCTTTCTCTTTCTTCACAGATCCCGTTTTGGTGCCTTTCTCCGGGAGTCTTTTCAACGAACTGTTTGCAGTCTTCTTTAAGTTAACCTGCAAAAGAGTCAGGAGGTTAAATCAGATTCGGCCTACCTTAATTTTGCAGGGAAAATATCATCAGCACGTTCCCCAGGAGAGGAAAAAAGACCTGGTTAAAGTCTTCATAAGAGGATGTCCCATATGCTAGGACACGTATGATAGGTTTCCCTGAAATGATATAGGATAGTGATGCCTAACTTTTTTTTCATTGCTGCCGAAAGCGCATGCACTGGCACTCATAATGCAATGAACGCACGACACCCACCCGGGCATGCCCATGTGATCCCCCCGTTTCTCCCCCCACACACACACACATGTGCAACCCCCTGCACTCCCCCTGCCCCCTCTGGAGGGGCTCCGGAGCCTGGGAGAGGCCGTTTTCGCCCTCCCGAAGCCTCGGAGAAAGCCAATGGACCCTGGGGATGTGCCCCATCCTCGAGACATGCACAGCAGATATCTGAAAATCACAGTGTACTTGAACTGGGCGACAGCTCGCATGCCTGCAGAAAGTGCTTGTGTGCTGCCTGGGCCATGCGTGCCATAGGTTCACCATCATGGATATAGAGTCCCTTACTTGAGCCAGGGGTTAGACTAGAAGACCTCCAAGGTCCCTTCCAACTCTGTTGTTCTGTTACTCTAACTACCATTTTAAAGACTGACTTCAATAGAGACTTCCCTCTCTTTCTGCCATGACATGAATCATGTTATAATTTGTTTGAATAGTTGTTTACTATAAATTTGTTCTTTGACAGGCACTACAGCAAGAACTAAGTAAAGGACTAGAACAAAGAGGTCAATATTACCCCAACTAGGTAACATAAGTCTGATGATATCACCTAGTTAGGGTAATGAAACACCTGGAACATCTGCAAGAAAACAACCAAGCTCAGAGAGCACGTCATGTCAACCCTGAGCTATAAATATTCTCCTTTATTGAGCTTAGTATCAGGAATCTGGCTGGTGATTCACAGAAGTCAGAGGTTTACCCAGCCTTCATCTTGGCAGATTGTACAAATATGTGGACCCAGATTGTGGGGGCAATAGGCTGGCTCTGTTTAAAAAAGTGTTATTGCTAACATGTTGTAAGCCGCCCTGAGTCTAAGGAGAAGGGCGGCATAAAAATCGAAAAAATAAAATAAAATAAAATATAAAATAAACAAACAAACAAACAAACAAATAAATAAATAATGTGGAATCCTGGGCGGTTCAGAAAAACATAGTACAAGCTGACACAGTAATTTTGCTGTCATATGAATGGCTTGTAAGAAATAATAAGTTATTTGGTCTTTAGGATAATTTACATATGACTTTATTTTCACTTAGGGCAACAACTGTGGCAGCGAAATAAATACCTCAATGTGTGGCGTTTCTCCCAGCTGCAAGCTATTGAAGATGGCTGCATAGTCACCGTTCACATTCATCAAGTGTTCATGGCTTCCCCTCTCAGTGATGCAACCTTCCTTCATGAAAATCACCTCATCGCAATCCACAAGATACTGATAAAAAGAAGAGGAACACTTGCATGGTGAGGTGGAGACAGTGACGAGCGCCACCCGGTATTTATTTATTTATTTATTTATTGGATTTGTATGCCGCCCCTCTCCAGAGACTCGGGGCGGCTAACAGCGACAATAAAACAGTGTACAATAGTAATTTGGTATTGATGATTAAAAATCAATTAATATAAAAACCAAACATACATACATACATACCATGCATAGAATTGTAAAGGCCTAGGGGGAAAGAGGATCTCAATTCCCCCATGCCTGGCGGCAGAGGTGGGTTTTAAGTTGTTTACGAAAGGCAAGGAGGGTGGGGGCAGTTCTAATCTCTGGGGGGAGTTGGTTCCAGAGGGCCGGGGCCGCCACAGAGAAGGCTCTTCCCCTGGGTCCCGCCAGGCGACATTGCTTAGTTGACGGGACCCGGAGAAGATCCACTCTGTGGGACCTAACTGGTCGCTGGGATTCGTGCAGCAGAAGGCGGTCCCTGAGGTAATCTGGTCCGGTGCCATGAAGGGCTTTATAGGTCATAACCAACACTTTGAATTGTGACCGGAAACTGATCGGCAACCAATGCAGATTGCGGAGTGTTGGTGTAACATGGGCATATTTGGGGAAGCCCATGATTGCTCTCGCAGCTGCATTCTGCATGATCTGAAGTTTCCGAACATTTTTCAAAGGTAGCCCCATGTAGAGAGCGTTACAGTAGTCGAGCCTCGAGGTGATGAGGGCATGAGTGACCGTGAGCAGTGACTCCCGGTCCAAGTAGGGTCGCAACTGGTGCACCAGGCGAACCTGGGCAAACGTCCCCCTCGCCACAGCTGAAAGATGTTTCTCTAATGTGAGCTGTGGATCGAGGAGGACGCCCAAGTTGCGAACCTTCTCTGAGGGGGCCAGTGATTCTCCCCCCAGGGTAATGGACGGACAGATGGAGTTGTCCTTGGGAGGTAAGATCCACAGCCACTCCGTCTTGTCTGGGTTGAGTTTGAGCTTGTTGACACTCATCCAGGCCCTAACATCCTCCAGGCACCGGCCCATCACTTCCACTGCTTCGTTGGCTGGACATGGAGTGGAGATGTATAACTGGGTATCATCGGCGTATTGATGATACCTCACCCCACGGTATGAATGGGATTGGCGATCTGTTAGGACAGTGATGGCGAATCAATGGCACGGGTGCCACAGGTGGCATGTGGAGCCATATCTGTTGGCACGCAAACTGTTGCCCTAGCTCAGCTCCAACATGCATGTGTGTGCTGGCCAGGGGTTTTTTTGGCTCCCACAGAGGCTCCGGGAGGGCATTTTTGGCTTCCAGAGAGCCTCCAGGGGGAGGGAGGAGCATGTTTTTACCCTCCCCTGGCGAAACACGAGCCTGCTGGGTGTTCTGCCGGCGTGTTTCAACCGCCCATAATTACAGGGTAATTAGTCCAGGAAGACACACACCACACGATAAAAGGAAAACCCAAACGTTTTTATAAACAGAAAAAACAGAAACAGCTCCCTTTTTAAATGTCAAAGGGATTTTCTGATACACACAAGGCACAGGTGAAATGCAATCCAATAGCTCACCCAATAACTGGGAAATTGAGTCCAATTCTAAATTCCAGAGAGTCCACACACACAATCGTGAACAGCAAAAAACCGCAATCTTGACGAAACAATGAATCAGATAAACTGCCATGAGGCTAACACACCAGGCTGCACTTTTATCTGTAGCACTAATTACAGCAGCCCCACCCAAGCCATTAGATTTTTCTAAGCAGGTTTTAGCATGTTTAAGTACCCACTCCTGTAACCTCTCTTCCTATGGAAAAATTATTTCTACCCCATAATAATTTGGCTATAAAAAGTCCACACAAGCAGACCTCAATGTACAACCACAATTGAGCCCAAAATTTCCAGTAAGCAAGATAGTCATTGAATGAACATAGCCCCATTTTACAACCTTTCTTGCCACAGTTGTTAAGTGAACCACTGCAGTTGTTAAGTGAATCACTGGGGATTAAGCAAATCTAACTTCCCTCACTGACTTTGCTTGTCAGAAGTCAGGTTGCAAATGGTGATCACAATACCCCAGGACACCGCAACTGTCATAAATACATGCCATTTGCCAAGCATTCAAATTCTGATCACATGACCATGGGGATGCTGTAACAGTCGTAAGTATGAAAACCGACTGTAAGTCACTTTTTATCAGTGTCGTAACTTCAAATGGTTACTAAATGAATGACTGTAAGTTGAGGACTGCTTGTACAAACTGAAAATGCAGGATATACACTTTTATATATCGGTTAACAAATCGCTTGCTTTTCATTCTTGGCTGCTGCCGACTCTCAAATACACTTAGGCTAAAATCCTCTTTATTTTTATTTCTTCTGTGAGGCTGTAACCCAGCTGAGTTGATTAAATTAAGAGTTACTCTGGACAGCAGAAGTTATTGTATTATTCGGAGTATGTGCTTTTCCCCCCTAAAAGAGGCTGAAAGTTTGGGTGCGTCTTATATTCCGAATGTAGCTTTTACTAAGCTTTTTTCCCAGCCCTAAGAGGGTGCTAATGAGTGAAACATGCTTTGCTAGCGAAGCGATCTTCCCTTTGCCTGCTTTTCTGATTGTTTCTCTCTGAAAAGAAAGAGAAGTGTTTTAGAAACTGTTTTTTATCCCCAACCAGGGGATAAAAAGCAAGCACGTGCTCTCAAACCCAGCAAACCAATGTGCTGAAGCTGACCAAACTAAGGACCAGCCAGATGAATACCTGGTAGACAGATTATTTTCCCCCTATTTTCCTCCCCCAAAACTAAGCTGCGTCTTACTTACTTACTTACTTACTTACTTACTTACTTACTTACTTACTTATTGGATTTGTATGCCGCCCCTCTCCGGAGACTCGGAGCGGCTAACAGCAACAATAAAACAGTGTACAATAGTAATCTAATACTAAAAACGATTAAAAACCCATTAATATACAAACCAAACATACATACATACATACCATGCATAGAATTGTAAAGGCCTGGGGGAAAGAGGATCTCGATTTCCCCATGCCTGATGGCAGAGGTGGGTTTTAAGTAGCTTACAAAAGGCAAGGAGGGTGGGGGCAATTCTAATCTCTGGGGAGAGTTGGTTCCAGAGGGCCGGGGCCGCCACAGAGAAGGCTCTTCCCCTGGGTCCCGCCAAGCGACATTGTTTAGTTGACGGGACCCGGAGAAGATCCACTCTGTGGGACCTAATTGGTCGCTGGGATTCATGCACCAGAAGGCGGTCCCTGAGATAATCTGGTCCGGTGCCATGAAGGGCTTTATAGGTCATAACCAACACTTTGAATGCAGACTGCGGAGTGTTGATGTAACATGGGCATCTTTGGGAAAGACCATGATTGCTCTCGCAGCTGCATTCTGCACGATCTGAAGTTTCCGAACATTTTTCAAAGGTAGCCCCATGTAGAGAGCGTTACAGTATACTTATACTCCTGGTGCATCTTATAGAAACATAGAAACATAGAAGTCTGATGGCAGAAAAAGACCTCCTGGTCCATCTAGTCTGCCCTTATACTATTTTCTGCATTTTATCTTAGGAAAATAGTATAAGGGCAGACTAGATGGACCAGGAGGTCTTTTTCTGCCATCAGACTTCTATGTTTACTCTGAAAAATAGGGTAAATTTATTCAACCAATGAAATCCTGAGCAGAACAGAGCAAGGTAACTCTCTCAGCCTACCTGGAGCTGGTGTGTGATGAAAAGAACTGTTCTGGACTTCAGGTGCTTCCGGATTGCGCTGTTGAAGATGTGGTTTCCAACATGGGCATCCAAGGCACTCAAAGGGTCATCGAGGATGAAAATGCTCTTGTCGCTGTACAGCGCGCGGGCAAGGCTGATCCGTTGGCGCTGCCCCCCACTCAGGTTTGCGCCCCGGTCACCAATCTAAATAAAACATGCCTTGTTCAAATATTTGTTTGGCCATCGGTTAGGGCACAGTAGACCTTCTTCATTTCTTATTTTATCCATTCTGTCATTTGTCCAAAACTTATATTTTAGAGTCTGATTACATACTGAGAAGATGTAATAAGAACATAAGAAAAGCGATGCTGAATCAGGCCAAAGCCCATCATGTCCAGCATTCTGTGTCACACAGTGGCCCACCAATTGTCCATGGGGATCTTCAGCAGAAAGAGAAGGCAAAACCCTCCCTTTTCCTTGACCCCCAACAAATGGGACCCAAGGGAATCCTGCCTGCTTCAACCAACATAGAAGCAGCACATGGACATCCATTTCAATAACCACCGATACACTTGGCATCTATGAATCTGCCTAATCCATGAATCTGTCTAATCCTGCCTTGAAGCTATCCAGGCTGACAGCTGTCACAACCTCTTCTGGAAGTGAATTCCATAAACCAACGACCCTCTGGGTGAAGAAATATTTCCCTTGATTTTTCCTCACTTTCTTACGAGCTTTAGGGAGTGCCCCCTCGTCTAGTATTGTGTGACAGAGAAAATAATTTTTCTCTATCCACCTTTTCTATCCCGTGCATGATTTTATACTCTTCAATCAAGTCACCCCTTAAATGCCGTCTTTCATGGCTGAAGAGACCAAGACTTAATGAAGTTAAGAAGCAAAGCTTTTTATCAACCTCTAAGCACGTCACACATTTTCCCTCTACAGACGGGTCTCCTAGAATTGGGGGTGGGCTGATGCATTCAAGCAAGGTTCTTACCTCAGTCAGATCTCCATTTGGCAGGATAGCCAGATCAGGTCGAAGACAGCAATCATTCAACACCATATTGTACCTAAATATATATATATATATACATATGTATAGATGGATATACGTATTTTTAAAAAGCAGTGAACAGACCACTTCCAAGTTAATTGGGACTAAGTCTGCCCCCATAGCATTTTCCCAGGATCTTTTTAAAGAGTGAAAAACAGATTTAGAAAATCTAACTCAAGACACATCTGCTCTATTGAGACATTCAGAAATTTATCTGATTGAATTGTGACCCTTAGGCCAATTAACTAATTGCTTTGAAATAGATACATGACTGGTGAGCGCAACAACGGGCAACAAAGACAGTGATTGGTTCAAAACTGACTTGCAACATCAGTTGCATTTTCAATGATTTAATATCAAGCTGGCTCTTACATAATGATGTATTATAATTTTATATAACATGAATTTCTCCTCCATCCTCTTTAAGTGGCCATTGAGGAAAATTCCTGCCAAATTTAGCTCTGATTTTGTTTGTGTATGGATATGTGTTCGGGTTAGTGTCGTCTCCTGCCGATTGCCTGGACAGCTTTCTGAGGTTTCTCTTGGCAAAACCTTTTCAAGCAGTTTGCCCTTGCCTTCTTTCTAGGCTGACGGAGAGGGACTGGCAACAAGGTCGCCCAAAACAGGCCTGGAACTCACAGCCTCATGGTTTCTAACCATGGTGTTGTAAATATACCGTTTCCCCGAAAATAAGACGTACCCCGAAAGTAAGGCATGTGAGGTTTTGCAGAATTTGCTAATATAAGGCACCCCCCGAAAATAAGGCGTAGTCAAGTTTACATACGGTACGGTGGAAAAACATACGGTACCATTCAAAGCTGTTCATAGCGGTACCGTAATAATGTGGTGTCCCCTGCTGGCCCCTTCTATCGCTTTGTACCGTCCAGTACAGCAGACACAGTCTGCTGCTGTCTCACGCCATTACAGTCTCCACTACAGTGCGTAGACTCTAGTTCCTCTGGTGGCCGGAAGCAGCAATAGCGGGAGTATACTGTTGTACCATATAAGTGCCGTCGTTTGTGTGTGTGGGTGCCATACTGACAGGTACCGTACCGTAATCAGTGTACCGTACGGTACACTTTCTTTGGGGGTGTCAGTTTTTCTGCCTGTGAATTTGTCTTATTTGAGAAATATAAGGCATCCCCCGAAAAGAAGACGTAGCACAACTTTTGGAACAAAAATTAATATAAGACAGTGTCTTATTTTCAGGGAAACATGGTATGTATATTACTATGTTTATTATGCAGTTTATGAATCCAGTTGAATCAGTTATCTGTGCTTCTGAAAATTGATTTTTCTGCAACAAACTTTAATAGCACAGAATATTGCTATCCTCCCACTGAAATGGTACCTACTTTTCTGTTTGCATTTGCAAATCTCTGCGTGGGCAGGAGCTGGGGCAAGGAACAGGAGCTCACCCTATCCTGGAGGCTCAGAGTTTGAACCCGGGCTGCCAGCTTTCCAGCATTTTTAACCACTGAGCTATCATGCCCCTAAGTCTCATGTAGTTAATACTAAATCATAGCTTTGTTACAAAAGGCCTGGACCAATTTTTTATTTCAGTGCAAACCAATGTAGATACCCACAGTATGGGAAGTGCAGCCAGGAAATCAGAGTTACCAGATGTAAACTATACAACCAGAACAGCTGCTAGGTCGGTTCAGGAGTGGCCTCCACCCATCAGACTTTCCCCACCGAGGGTATCGCAAGAGGAGCACATGAAACTCCAGCAGACCGACCTTTCTTCTTCAAACTCCTTCCCGAAAAGGATATTGTCTCTAAGTGTGGCGTTGAGAATCCAGGCCTGTTGGGCCACATAAGCAAAGTTCCCATCCACAGCAATGCTGCCTTCCAATAATGTCATCTGAAACAACAGCAACAGGCCTGTCAAAGACACTGCCTCCAGGTCTCACCAACAAAGGAGAATATTTGTAGCTCAGAGTTGAAATGAGGGCTCCTTGGTGCTCTCGGAAGCTAGCTTGTCTTCTTGGGGATGTTTCATTACCAAACTAGCAATGAAATGCTAGAAATGTCTGTAAGAAACCAGCCAAGCTCAGAGAGCACCAATAACCCCTTGAAGTCTCATAAATTCCCGTCCTTCCCTCTCGGACTCTTCTTTCCCTCTCCCAACTCCCACTTCTGGAGAGAGGCCAAACTACCACATCCTGGAAGACATTCTTGCAAAGCCTCGTCTTTACAGGGTTAGATATCTGGGGATAGGTTGTTCCACTGAAGGAGGCCATCTCAAATAAACCCTGCATATTGGCTCCTTCGAAGAAATGACTGTTGAAAGGGTTCATTTTTGCAGCCCAAAGAGCAACTTGGAGATGCCCTAAGACTGGTGTTATCAGGCACTTCTTCTGCCTGGACAGAGACCTCCCCAATGAAGGTGAAGGGAAGCACTAGATGAGCCACCTGAACCTTAAGCTGATGCTCCTACACTTGTGTGAATGACTCACAAGAAAGCAATACATCGTGGCTTTGGACTAGGCTTTCTGAAAGATAAGTTACACCTACTCAACACACCAAAGCGGAGGGCCAGGATATGTTATGGATCCCTTCTTTTAAGAGGGTCCATCTAGTGGGGCCTTCTCCAGGGTGGGTCCCTCCATAGAAGGGCCTTCTCCAGGGTGGGTCCCTCCATAGAAGGGCCTTCACCAGGGTGGGTCCCTCGTTGTGGAACACCATCTGTGTGGAGGGAAGCCTGGCCTCCAACTTGATACTCTTTCACAGATGTCTTCAAACTTGTGGGCTATGCTGGCTGGAGAATTCTGGAAGTTGAAGTCCACAAGTCTTAAAGTTGACAAGTTTGGAGACCCTGCTCTTTCAAAAGGTCCTGAAGACATAATTTTAGACCCCATGCGATAAGATCAACCATCAAGTGGTTGGTTTTATTGTTGTCACCAGGGCAAATGAGACTTTCTTGGATTTTGTTTTGGGTTTTTTTATTTCTGTGGAAGACCTGGAGTCCCCCTGAGGGAGTTGGGAAGCCATATAAATGTTCTTCTTCTTTTAAAAAAAAAATAAAGTTTATTAATTAACAAAAGGTAAATGGGGAAAGGAAAGGAGGAGTACATAAATTTAAAAAAGGGATAAGGTGTAACTGAGCTACACCTTTCCTCTTTTCCAATATTTATATAAATATATTTCCTTTTCTTTTTCTTTTTTTATTCTCATTACTGATATATCACTGCTACACCCATTAACATACTATCACACCATGCCGTATCTCCTGATAACGTCTGCTACTTAGGCAGATCCTTCCTTTTTCCCTCCCTTATTATTTTACAAACACTTTATACAATGGTAAATCTATTTTCCTAACTACTTTTTTATAAATATGTCTCTTACTATCCTTATCACTACTCATTACTGCCTTTTAAATAATA
Source organism: Erythrolamprus reginae (assembly GCF_031021105.1). NCBI lineage: Eukaryota > Metazoa > Chordata > Lepidosauria > Squamata > Dipsadidae > Erythrolamprus > Erythrolamprus reginae. The sequence goes on along the minus strand of NC_091954.1, from coordinate 114,146,724 downwards.
AGATAAGTTAGAAAAATGAAGTATTGATAGTAATAAGATATAAATGTGAACACTGAAATTTTTGTTACAATGTAAGATATATACATCAAAATACAATACTATGTAAGAAATACCCATATAAATGTTCTTCATAAAGCCTCTTCTAGAGTAGGCAGGCTAGTCACAAAATTGCCTGGTGTAACTGTGCACACTAAGCCAGTAGAATCTTAAATAATTTTGCTACAAGAAGTTGAAAACACCTTTGCAATCTGGTCTTTACAATTTAAAGACACCATGAGGTCTTTTTCTGCCATCAATCTTCTATGTTTCTAAAGGGAAGGTAATTTCTCTGTGTTATCACGTCTTGGAAGAAGGGAGAATTTCACAATGGAATGCAATCAGTTATGCTTGACATACAGCATTTGGGGAGGGGGGGAGCCAACTGGACAGGAAGATTCAATCCAGAAAAGATGATCAGAGAGCGTATTTTCACACGAAGCACATTTTCATCACTGTCAACGGACAACAAAAGAAAGCAGAACCAACTACTTAGAAAATAGGTTTTTAAAAGTCTAGTGGTGTCTCACCTGCCCCAAAATGGATGAAATGAGTGAGGTCTTCCCACTCCCCACGCTGCCACAAATCCCAACAAGTTTCCCCTAGATTGGATCAGCAAAAGGAGAAGAAAAATTAGTGCATGATGAAGCACACAAGAAAGTAATGCTATTTGCCACCCAATTACTTAAATAAACATTAAACAAAATCCAATTACTATATGTAATACAAGCAGATGATGATATTATTTCCTTCAGCTCTGAACATAATGTTGTTGAGTTTTTTGCTCAGCAGCCTTGAAAGAAAAACTGCACTAAATGGATAGGAAAATCATGGGGCGTCCTCCTGCCTCTCAAGCAAGCTTGAGCCAAAGATACTTCTGAAAGGAATCAACTTTTCAGCTTTTATTTTCTTAATCTTGTGACTTGAGTTGTTTGAAGCCGCATTGTGAGAAACAGATGAAAAACCCATCCCCTTATATGACCCTTTGCTGTGGTAAAAGACTAAAGGAAGGGTTGTGTTGAAATCACGACATGATTACATATTAAAAATGTACTTTGGCATACCCATCTGCATTTAACCTTAATAAACAGGATATGTTTATCTCTAGGGGAGTATGGTTCATGGAGAGTATGTGGGATTGACCTGCTAAGACATAGCCTTGGAGCAATTTAAATCCCTACGTATAAAAAACAATCATACATCTCAGACAAACCTTGCGTAAAACGGGAAACGGTCCGGGGGAGTCAATTTCCCCATGCCTGACGGCAGAGGTGGGTTTTGAGGAGTTTGCAAAAGGCAAGGAGGGTGGGGGCAATCCTAATCTCTGGGGGGGGAGTTGATTCCAGCGGGTCGGGGCCACCACAGAGAAGGCTCTTCCCCTGGGTCCCGCCAGACGACATTGTTTCGTCGGCAGGACCCAGAGAAGACCCATTCTGTGGGACCTAACCGGTCGCTGGGATTCGTGCGGCAGAAGGCGGTCCTGGAGGTATTCTGGTCCGATGCCATGAAGGGTTTTATAGGTCATAACCAACACTTTGAATTGCGACCGGAAACTGATCGGCAACCAATGCAGACTGCGGAATGTTGGTGTGACATGGGCATACCTGGGGAAGCCCATGATAGCTCTCGCATGATCTGAAGTTTCCGAACACTTTTCAAAGGTAGCCCCATGTAGAGAGCATTACAGTAGTCGAGCCTCGAGGTGATGAGGGCATGAGTGACTGTGAGCAGTGACTCCTGGTCCAAATAGGGCCGCAACTGGTGCACCAGGCGAACCTGGGCAAATGCCCCCCTCGCCACAGCTGAGAGATGGTTCTCTAATGTCAGCTGTGGATCAAGGAGGACGCCCAAGTTGCGGACCCTCTCTGAGGGGGGTCAATAATTCCCCCCCCCCAGGGTAATGGACGGACAGATAGAATTGCCCTTGGGAGGCAAAACCCACAGCCACTCCGTCTTATCAGGGTAGAGTTTGAGTCTGTTGACACCCATCCAGACCCCAACAGCCTCCAGGCACCAGCACTTCACTTCCACTGCTTTGTTGACTGGACATAAAACTAGAAAAAAAGAGAAAGAGAAAGATACAGAGAGAGAGAGAGAGAGATGGGGAGAGGAAGTATTTTCTCACCTTCTCAATTTCCAGGTCAATGTTGTAAAGGACCTTCTGCAGCCGGACGTTCGCAAGCTGGATGCGCTGGTTCTCCTCCTCGGGGCTCGGGGCGTCATCGCTGTCCACCAAAAGATGGCCCTTCTGCTCCGTGAACATGGTCTGCCTCCCCTCGTGTTGCTGCAGCTTCTTCTTGTCTTTTGTGCTCATGGCCGTCTTGCCTTTTTTCATTTTAGGGGTCATCTTGGGTGAACTCTGGACACTAGCATGGGAGGATTCCCAGGCTAAGGTGGCATTTGTCATCTGTATGGCTGCGTGAGGACTGGCTGGTTTTTTCTTTACCATATGAACCTCTTCCATTAGAAACAAACTCTGATAGGAGTTGTGAGAGAGGTGCAAAGATGAGACAGCTGGTCAAGACTGAGGGGGGGACAAGTCTACGGCACACTCACGCAGCAAAACACATCAGGCTTATACAGTGCGAGGAAGCTGAAGAGCAAAAGGTAGCTCATTAGTGAAAACTAACACCAGATCCTTCAAGAGGATCTGGTTGACCCACGAATGCAGTGGTCCTCAAGACAGAAAGACGTGTAAGACTCATTGGGCAGGTGAGAAATTTTGTTCGCCAGAAACACCAGCCGGCTTAAGCGGGCGAGAGCATTGCTCAGCCCAGGTTTCAACCAAATGCTCAATTCTTCTCTGCTGTACAAGAAAAGCAGGCACTTTTTGGAATCTGAACGTGTGTTACCACGGATGGCCAAACAGCATCGTTAAAAACCAGAGCCTCTATGTCACGTTTTCCACTGCATCCGTCTTTCAAAAATATTCTGCAGTCTTTGTTCAACAGTTTACACAGAAAAACCAAAACACAGTTTGAGTTAGTTCAACAAGTATTTTCAAAGAGACGTATTTCTTTAATGACTTCCATCCCCCTCCCACCCTCTACCCCGGAATAATTATGGGACTGGTACTGAAATGATCCACGGATAAGCAAACTATAAGCCTCTGTCTTAAGAGATAACATTATTGGGTTTTCTCTGAAGGACTCCTCTTTCCCTACCTTCTTTTAACTAAGATTTAGCATCCTGCATATTTTCAAAATGATAGTGTTGTTGTTGCCAAGAATAATAAAATTATTCCACTGGCCTAAAGATTTGCTTGCTTGATGGAATTCCTGGGTATTCAAATGACAGACCTAAAAGCAATTTACAGTTCAAAGCATATATACAATGCCTTCATGCAATCTCAGGTAGATACTTCTGCTGATAACATAGCTCTATGGTGGAAAAAGTTGGACATTAGCTAGTTGAAGCACAGTAAAAGAGGAACTGCAACATTCAGAAACCGAGAGAGAGAGAGAGAGAAAATGAAAATTGAAGAACACATCTCAGTTAGGCTGTTCTCAATATTTTCCAGGTTATGTTTTGAAATGCACTTTAAAAGTAACAAGAATGAAGCCCAACAGCCAGGCTAGCTTTCCATCTGAATGAACTATGCATGCTAAAATCCTCAGCAACTCACAAGCAAACTTGGAAAACTTTTTTTAAAAATATGAAAATCGCTGCCAAGGAATTTGATACGGAAAGCTACCAATAAAGCATGCTGTAGGTTGCATTCTATGGGATTCTGCATGCATGTGAATCATGCTTTATTGTCATGCTTTAAATTTATTTAAATCCTGCAATCCTAGTCTCTCTTTGACTTGGTAGTCAACTGAATGCAATTAATTACTAATGTTAAGGATGTTAATATTATGGGCAAAAATGGGCACTTTGGCAAACTTTCTCCAAGTAAAATTTCAGGGTGTTTAGCTCATGCTCCTTGTGATGAGAATAGAGCGATGAAGGTAGCAAGAGATTTAATATGCATTTTAGAATATGCAAAAGGACCCAACCAAGTAGTACAATATGGCAATGCAGGGATGACTTACTTTAAATCTATCAGCTGCAACAGACGCTTCAGACAAGGACTTCACAGAAAACGGGGTGACTTTCAAAGCAAAAGTCATGGAATTGAACACAGTTACCACTGTAAAAGCCTGAAACACAGATGGAAATAAGCATTTTTGACTGCGCCTGCAACAGCCCTGTGTAAATCCAAGGATTTAGAGCTAATCGGCAACAGTGACAGTATTTTTTCAGGTTAAAATTACCTGGGCTGCTGTGAGATCATAGCCGAGGATCATATGAACAGAGAAAGTGACCACACTAGCTATTACTACGACAATGGGTGCCACTCCCACAGTGATGCTCTGGAAGTATCCTGCACGCTCCAGAATTTTGCGTTCTTCCTCTCTGATTTCTAGGAAGAGGAGACAAAGTGATTAGCAGAAGATTAAGATAATTACCAAGTTAAATGTGGTTTTGTCATCTGCAGGAATCACACTTACAGTAGACTAAAATGAAAATGCAAAAGGAAGCATAGTTTATATATTTTAAAATATTGACCCTTCCTGGCTATAAAAATGCAAGCTCAATTTTTTTTCTATGTCTAGCTGATAATCTGGTGTTGCCCAGGTATTTACAGACGTTGAAGCCTTTGTGTGACAGAGAGCCATTGGGAGAGGCCTTCCACACACACACCCAACTCCGATGCCCATCACCCCTGTCCTCTCCCTTCCCCCTTCCATGCACTCCTCTTTTCCACTCTTTCTACGATCCTGGCACTTTGCCCCAAATCCATCAGGTGCTTCCCCCATCAGTTCACTGGAGGGTGAATGTCATGGCTGGCTTTCCAGAGGAAGCTGCAATGGAACTGCCATCATAAACAATTGGCACTTTAGGATGCCGCAGTCTCCTTAATAGCCCAGTCATTCCAGAGAATTTCACACGCAACATGTGAAATTCTAGGGGTGTTTTTCCCCGCCACCCCCACCCCAGTATTTGTTTCCAGAGGGTAAGTCATTTGTGTACCAAGTTTGCTTGAAATTGTTCAAGGTGTTGCAGAGTTATGCTGGAACATACATACATACATACATACATGCATGCATGCATGCATGTATGCATGCATACATACAATACACACACTGCTCAAAAAATAAAGGGAACACTCAACAAAGCCATCCTAGATCTGAATGAATGAAATATTCTCATTGAATTCTTTGTTTTATACAAAGTTGAATGTGCTGACAACATGTGAGATTGTCAATCAGTGTTGCTCCCAAAGTGGACAGTTTGATTTCACAGATGTTTGATTTACTTGGAGTTAAATTGTGTTGTTTAAATGTTCCCTTTATTTTTTTAGCAGTATACATACATATACACTATATACACACATACCCATATATATATAGGAGGAAGATAAAGAAGAAGGAGGAGGAGGGGGGAGGGGGAGAAGAAGAATTAGATGAAGAGGAGGAGGAGGAGGAGGAGGAGGGGGAAGAAGAAGAAGAAGAAGAAGAAGAAGAAGAAGAAGAAGAAGAAGAAGAAGAAGAAGAAGACAGAAGAAGAACATTAGTTATGCAAATGTAATAACAGTAGAAAAGCCAAAGAAATCTTGATAAAGATTCTCAGTCATCCAGGTAGAATTGTCTGAAATTTGAGTCATGGCAACAGGATTTATTGTCTTGCTGGCTTGAGATGTTTCACTGCCCATCCAAGAAGCAAAACTTTTCAAACCAACTAAAAATATTGGTAGTCTTTTGCTTACAGCAGTTCATTTAGTGACCATTCAAAGTTGCAACAGCACTGAAAAAAGGACTTACAACAATTTTTCACATTTTCACACTTTTTCATGACCATTGCTCATCACTATAGTCATGTGATTAAAAAAGGGAAGCAACTGGCTCATATTTATGACAGTTGCAGAATCCAGGGGTCACTTGATCACATTTTGTAACAAGCAAAGTCAAAGGGGAAGCCAGATTCACTTAACTTAACGGTGGCAAGAAAGGTCATCAAATGAGACAAAATCCAATAACTATCACGCTTAGCCACAAAAACTTTGGGCTCAAGTATGGTCGTCGTAAGTCAAGGACTACCTGTAATCCAGTTGCCATGACTCAACTATACAGATACAGAAGGAAGAGGTGAAGCAGATTGAGAGAGAAAGTAGAAAGGGGGAGAGGTGTTAGAATGTAGCTGAGAGAGAGGGAGAGGGAGTGAAGACCGAAAAGATGAGCAGACTGAATGATAATACCAATAGGATTTAATTTAAAATTAAGGTGGGCTTGGATATATGTTTATATAATAATGTGAACTAAAGGCATATGTGTTGGAATGTTATAAATGTGGAGAAAAATAAAAAAATACTGTATATAAAAAAACCTTTCAGACAAACAAATCTCCCCTGTGCATACCCAATGTTTGCAGCAGCAGCAGTTCAAAAAGGAGTAAAGAAAGAGATGATAAAGAACTTTAAAAAACCCAAAAAACTCACTTTGAACAGTCTGCGAGAAGGCTTTCACCCAAGCATACATTTTGATGAATTTAATATAGTTAAGCACTTCGTTCATTTTCTGGACCCGTTCATCAGTTACAGTCACACATTTCCTTCTGAAATAAGCTGTAAAGCGGGATGCAAACATCTGGAATCGAAAGAAAGATAACATCAGCATAACAGAAAGTGCAGATTCCTTCAGCCAACATACAATAGAAGTCAAAAGAATCATCTATTCCGGATCCAACCTCTGCAGCAGCTTGACAGGGGGTTCCTTTTACCTTTTGCTACTGGTACGCATCGCAATGTTTCACATGTGCACAATTTTACTTCTGTGCATACTCAGAGCGACGACTTTACTTCTGCACATGCTCCGAGGGACGATATGGTGGCACCAGAGCTGTCGTGCCAAAATTGCATCATTGGCGGGTCACTACTGGAGCGCAGTAGGAACCCACCCCTGATCTATTGAATGAATTCACTAATAGCTTAGAACAGTGTTTCTCATCCACATTATTCTCAAGCACAATAATTTTTGTATGGACTTCAACTCCCAGAATTCCTCAGCAGGCATCCTGGTTCAGGAAGTTTGAAATATTCAAATATTTTATATAGTCACACTATATTGGCCCGTTTTTCAATCATCAGAGTTGTAATCCAACAATGATTTGGCTTTTAAGCAGATAGTTTTCTACTCACCATTGCGGGATAGAAGAGGATGAAAACAGCTGAGCCTAGGAACCCTGTTGGTCCAAGTATTACAACGGTGTAAACCATGCCAAGAATGGCAACGATGGGACCACCAGCCAGCAAGCTGCCCACAGCCGCAGCTTCGAACATTCGTTGGCCATCATTGGAGCACATATTTATGAGCTGAAATATACACGGTGCAAATCAGAAATTATCAAGGGCACAGGACAGAAAGTAGCCATAGATTCGCTCTATTGTTTTGACTGTACAGGTAGTCCTCAACTTATCCCAACTGGACCCAAAATTTCTGTTGCTAAGTGAGACAGTCGGTAAGTGAATTTGGCCTCATTTTACCACCTTTCCTGCCATGAATCACTGCAGTTGTTAAATTAAAGACACAGTTGTTAAGTGAGACTGGCTTCCCTCTTGACTTTGCTTGTCCGAAGTTTGCAAAAGGTGATCACATGACCCCAGGACATTGTAACCGCCATAAATAGGAACCGGTTCCCATGCATCCAAATTTTGCTCATGTCGCCATGAGGATGTTACAATGGCCGTAACTGTGAAAAATGGCCATAAACCCTTTTTCTTCAGTGTCGTACCTTTTGAACAGTCACTAAACAAAGTGTTGTAGGTCAAGGACTACCTGTATGCTGTTTTATTTGTATATGGTCCATTGAGAGCTAATTTGAAATGGAAAGGCAGGAAATGTCAATTTAACCGTGGATAAAATGAGACCCACTATCAGGAGCATCCATTGAGGTAAGCACAAAAGTCTCCATTATTGCTACTTTTAATAGAAGAATCAAGTCAACTAATGGCCAAAACTAAATTGGCATTAGAAAAGGATCAATGGAATTCACAGGGGGCTGAATTTAAGCCTTTGGTGGCAAACACAGTGACTCCAAACTGATGAAACCTTTAACCCCACCTTCTAGTTCAGCCTGTTCTTCTACATCCATCACCATTTCAACTTACCTCACCCAAAGATTTCTCCTTTAGATTTTTCAGTCTGAGTATTTTCTTGTAAACCATTGTAACGATAGCTCCACGCAGTCTGACCCCCGTGCGATAGTTTAAAGCCCACGTCAATGCCAAAGACCAGGAACGCACTACTTCTGTTATTAAGAGGCCCAAAATTAACAACAGGCTGTATTGTAGGTTGGGTTCCGTTTGCTGAGTGTATTCAAGAAGATGTTTCACCATAAACGCCTACAGGGAGAAAGGCAGTACTGCATGAACATCCGAGCGTGTCAGAGGCACCATTCAATTTTGTTTTTATGTTAAGTTAGAAAAAAGGAGCTATTCGACTTTCAGGTTGGAATTTTTATCATTAATTGGAAGACTTCCGAGAGATAGGAACTGCAGGTAGTAACAGCCTGCTGAATCTCCAAAAGGGAATCAAATTTATCAGGCAATGCGCAAAAATTTGAAGTCTCCCAATTCTTTACGCCACCTCATTGCTGCTCCTTCACACATTGTCTAACTTAACATAAACCTTAGAGTTAGCTGAAACAATTCATCATCACTGTCAATTTTATGATAACTTGTACTTTATGCAAAAATATGAGCATATTACAAACATAACACCTTTTTTATTCTTTCTTTCAAACGTGCTTATTTGAGAAAAAGGAACAAATGTACCTACAGTTGAACTGGGGAAGAGTGTGAGAAGGACATTTTGCAAAACATCCCTGAAAATTAAACATCAGCAGTTTAAAAGTAAAGAAAAGGACAAGCAGAAAAAGGAGAAAAAAAATCAAATTAGGTGATACCAATTAAAAAAAATAAAACCACCAGCCCTCAACCCTCCTCCCAGCCTCCCTCCTTTTAAAGACAAAAACAATTTTACCTCAGGACTCACAATTTCAAACCACCACCTGCAAAAAGAGAAAAACAGCTCCCAAGCCACAAACCCTCTATTCACATGCATTGGCCAAAAGGACAGTGTAAATCCATTACGACTCAGATTCATCAGCAATATTAAGTACTAATAAATGGGAAGCAGGAAACGTTTTTATTTGCAAAAAAAACCCAGTAGCATCTTATGAAAAGTTGAGCAGTAGCATGTCAGAAACACTGTACAAAATAAAATAAAATGTACGGTGGGAGAACGTACAATCGGCATGCACAACAGAAGATTACACAAGGCCTGAATCCAACTCGAGCTTCCAAACACAAAATCGAGGTCACATTTTGCAAAGGCAGAAAAAGAATTAAATATTACAAGAAATAGCAGGACCGGCGTTTGTTCACAAAGTCCAAGGAGGAAGGAAACATTGGAGGCTAATGATCCCCAGGGCCAGATGTGTTTCCCCCTTTCGGTTTAACACGGCTTTGCTAGGCGGAAGATTTTTCAGCTGGGCATTTCCAACAATAAAGACATCTACACATCCTGGAGCTTAAGGTTCTTTGATCAAAGGCAAGAAGTACTGTTGCCCACCACAAAAAATGCGGAAGGATGGAGACGCTTGGGGTGGGTTTCCGGAGTCTGTAGGAAGTCCCCATGGCTACAACTGGCTTTGCAAATCAATGTTCTGGACAACAGCGGGTGCAAGCCCAGGCTTCTCAAGCAAGGAGTAGAAGCTCAGGGTGAAGGTAAAAAGTGAAGGCAAGGACCACAAAGAAGTCCCAAGGTTGATTCTGAATTTTGAACGGAGAACTCACTCGGTAGGATTCCTCCCCCGAGTTTTCGTGTGCACATGTCAACAGCTGGACGTCCATCATGTGCCCAAAGAGGTCCAAAAAAAGGACAAAAGCAGCAAAATAAATAAATAAATAAAAAGGACCTTGAGCTCATATTCCAAGGTCACACTATGCCAGCTTGTTCCTCCTCCGTTGCTTGACTTTACTTTCTCTCCATCCGAGACACAACTGGCTATTTTGTATGGTTGATGCTATTTAACAATAAGACTGTTGGCTTCTGGTTCAGGATCCAATCCATCTCAGCTGAAATCAAGTCACTGGCAGAGTGAATAACCTTTCGGTGCTCTACTTTCATAACCTATGACCCCCCCATGCTGACAAAGATTGCCCACTTGATACAGGGAGAAATAGGGATAATATCTGCAACATCAGCACCAACTCTCTTCTGCCATAACTAGAAAGTAAGAGATTCCAGGGAAGAACAACAAGGTGGCTTGGGGTATTATTTATTTATTTTGTTTTCTTTTGTAATAGATGTAAAGAAAGTAGTGGCAAAAAAGATTAAAAGGGAAAAAGAAACAATATATGCAATCTTAAAAACATTATCGTGGTTAAAATCAGGAAGAGAACAACCAACATATTATTTCCATTTAAAAACATACAGTAGCCCCAAGCTAGCAGAAGCGTAGGAAATTATCCCTGGAAACTATTCCTGAAATTATTCATGAAAACTATTAAGCTAGCCTGGCTGTCATAAACATTCCCACAAATAAACGTCACCTTACCTTCTTCCATCTTGGCGTTTTGGGATTCTGCCCAGCTTGACTGTCTCATTCTGATTCGCAGAATACAGCCATCCTGGAAATTCTAAAGAACAGCTTCTGTCATTGGCTCCACTACAGAGATACGGTAACTCTTCCCCGATTCACATCCAGACTTTCAGAGCCGAAAGCAAGCTGTGGCTGGAATGAACTTGGAAGAGTGGGAGGCTTGCCTTAAATGGCTCTCCCCCACCAGTCCACCCCCTTCCCCCATTCCACAATGCCCTCTGCAAATGAGACCTTGGAGCATCCTTCACTCCATGCTTTTCAAAACCGGAAATTCAATGTCCCAGGGAAGCCAAGGCACGGTTCGAAAAAAGGTTGCCCTGCTTGGCCTGATCAGCAAATGTATGGGGGATGTCTCCTTTTTAAAAAAAATATATTTCAATGAATCTCATGCTGATTCTGAGGGCTATTTAAAAAAAAACCAATTAAGCTGCCACTGTAGGTCGTGGGGCAAACAAGATAGACAAGAAATCCCTGAAGCTACTTTACTTAAAAAAGGAGGACAGATTGTTTTGCAAATCTAGATACACAAGGAGCTTACAAACAAAAGTACTTTGGGTTTTAGGAATTATTAACACCAAGAATTCTCGTACCACATGATTCTTGACAAATGTATATTTTATTTTATGTACGCTGAGAGCATATGCACCTTGTGTGTCCAATCACACTTGGCCAATAAAATTCTATTCTATTCTATTCCTTCCCCCCAAAAAAATTTTCAATAGCCTCACTAGAACTCCAGGTTTTTGGACCTTCAGATATAAATGGTAGTTTGCAAAAAAAGAATACCCTAAAAAATCGTTTTTATTTATGAATGGAAAGAGGTAAGTCAAATTCCTTCTTTGATCCATTCCACATGGATAAAAAGCAAACCAACCCATGGAAATTCCTGTAGAGACAAGAATTCCCGTTGTACTCCAAATAAGGGAGTTAATTTGAGCAGTCTTTCAAGTTTTAGATGCATACAAATAATTGCATATATCCCAATTCAGGACAGGCTGCCTGCCAGTTCTTCCTTCTTGTTCCTGTGCTTCAGATGGGTTGAAACTTTACTAAACAAAAGTGACAATTGAGTTGCCCGCTCACTTTCTGCTAGGTGTTAAGAGCATCCAGGGGGCTCTGTAGTGAAACAATGACAGAAGCTCTTCTCGGGGGAACCGAGGTTCTGTTAAAACCTCATTCTTATTAATAGCATATCCAGTGAAATGGCTCATAAGAGCTTTCATTCCCATTACAACACTACAACATTCCCACTACAACAACAGTAACAAAAAACTGAGGAACACAATTTACTTCCTTCTTAATAAGAAATGCAAGCAAACTTTTCAGATTTAAGGATGGGATAAGATTGGGTGAGGTTTTTGGTTTTTTTAAGAGACAGGAGACAAAACTGTTTCAACATTAACCTCAGCTGTACTTACCCAGAGCACTGAACCTTCCCGTTAATCAGCAAACTGAAATGTGTACTTACAAAGCAATAACACTGCTCCTACTCCTCAAGGGAAATTTGTAGAGAATAGATTTAGTCAAGATGTCAAAGAGTAAATTTGGCAGAGCAGGTGCAACAAACAGGCGAAAAGAAAATGCTGTGAATATGAAGACCTACGTTACACGCTCTTCCTCACCAACCAACATGGCTAGAAGCAAATCTCATCATGCCACTGGTACCTGGCCAACTGTGTTGTCATACGCTGAACAATGCTAGCTCTATAAACTCCTATGAACCCTGGTTCACCACCATTCAGTTCCACTTCTTCGAAAGAGAGAGCCCAACGAATAATATGACTTTATTCATAGATAACTGTAGATGTAGCCCAGGAAAGTTATTTGCCCACCCCTCTCCAACTATAGCCACTGAAAACAAGCAATAAGCTTTAGGCCACAGAAAAAAGCAAGAAAAAGAAGAAAAAGGGGCAGGGGCGTGGGAGGGAGGGAGGGAAGGAAAGAAGGCAGGAAGGCAGAAAGAAGGAAGGAAGGAATGAAGGAAGAAAAAGGAAGGATGAAGGAAGGGAGGAAGGAAAAGGAAGGAGGGAGGAAGGAAGGAAGGAGGGAGGGAGGAAGGAGGAAGGAAGGAAGGAGGAAGGAAGGAAAGAAGGAAGGAAGGGAAAGGAAGGAAGAAAGGAAGAAAAAGGAAGGAAGGAAGGAAATAAAGAAAAGAGGTCTGGAAAGTTTTAGGATTCCTGCAGCTGGAAGACCTATTTCTTCTCTGCAAGCTGCAAGACATGGTTCTAACTAATCACAACATCTAGGAGATTATCTGCAATGTAACCTGAACACATTAGCACTGGCTGCAGGATAAAGGCCAGTCCTGGATGCAAGATAAAGGATCGATAGTACTTACTGGTCCACTGAAGCCAGCAAGTTGTGTGACCATTAAACACGCAATGGAAATGATGAGCCTAGTGCGACAGAAGTTCCACACGACTCTGCAAAGGGAGGCATCGTCTGGCCCACATTCATGTACCTCTTGGTGCCAAAGTCTTTCCAATCTGGAAGAACATAAAACCACATACAGTACATTCAAGCATTTTTTTCTATCTACCTACAGGCCAGGAAATATGCATTTTCCATATTTAAAAAAAAAACAAAACAAATACACTGCTCAAAAAAAATAAAGGGAACACTTAAACAACACAATATAACTCCAAGTAAATCAAACTTCTGTGAAATCAAACTGTCCACTTAGGAAGCAACACTGATTGACAATCAATTTCACCTGCTGTTGGGCCCATTCAACTTTGTACAGAACAAAGTATTCAATGAGAATATTTCATTCATTCAGATCTAGGATGCATTCTTTGAGTGTTTCCTTAATTTTTTTGAGCAGTATATTTTTAAAAGGGAGGTTACCTTTTTCTAAAAATACCGTATTTTTCGGAGTATAAGACACCCCCAGAGTATAAGACAAGCCTAGGTTTTAGAGAAAGAAAACAAGGAAAAAAGTATTCTGAACCTGTATATGTCCACTGTTGTTTAAGAACATCCTTAACAAATATCTTAACACAACACAAACCGTTGTGTTAAGGTATTTAGAAACATAGAAGATTGACGGCAGAAAAAGACCTCATGGTCCATCTAGTCTGCCCTTATACTATTTCCTGTATTTTATCTTAGGATGTGTATATGCTTATCCCAGGCAGTTTAAATTCAGTGACTGTGGATTCACCAACCATGTCTGCTGGAAGTTTGTTCCAAGCATCTACTACTTTTTCAGTCCAATATTTTCTCACATTGCTTCTGACCTTTCCCCCAACTCACCTCAGATTGTTCCCCTTGTTTTTGTGTTCACTTTCCTATTAAAAACACTTCCCTCCTGAAACTTATTTAACCCTTTAACATATTTAAACGTTTCCATCATGTCCCCACTTTCCCTTCTGGCCTCCAGACTCTACAGATGGAGTTGATAAGTTTTATGCTTAAGACTTTCCACCATTTTTGTAGTCCATCTTTGGACCCATTCAATTTTATCAATATCTTTTTGTAGGTGAGGTCTCCCCAGCTACAAAATTTCAATTTCAATTTAAATTTTAATAGCTGGAACATTGAAGGATTGGGCAAGTGAGCCAGCACATACAGTTGTGGTTGATTGATTGGAGAGGGCTGGCTCAAGCATGAGGCAATCTGTGCTGTGATTGGTTGCTGTGGGTGGAGAGGGGGCGTTTCCCTTTCCCCCCACTTTTTTTTCTTTTATGGGATTTATGTGAAGCTTGAGATTTACCTCACGAGTTCCCTGGGTTCCTGACTATCTTGTTTGTTATAAATATAGTTGTTAAATATATTTATTTATAGAAAACTATGTGTCAGTGTTCAGTTCAGACTTCATTTGGACACCTGCTGCACAAATTCCCCTGACCATTAGCCTTGAGCAAAACTAGTCAAGGACTATCTGTATACATCCACTGGGATGCAAGAAACCCCATTAAAAAAAAAGCTTAACACAATGCAAACTGTTAAGATATTTAAATTTAGTAGCTGGAGCAGTGAGATTGGCACACACTAAAAAAAACCCCTCTATTCCTTCTGTTTGTCCCCTGGCTTTAGTTATGAAAATAAAAATACTCTACACTGGATGTTGTCCTGGGGTCTTTAGCACAACCCAGAAACAAAATGGAGAAAATGGGATATAAGTGCCTCATTATCTTATTTTTACTAGAAACATAGAAGACTGATGGCAGAAAAAGACCTCATGATCCATCTAGTCTGCCCTTATACTATTTTTTGTATTTTATCTTAGGATGGATATATGTTTATCCCAGGCATGTTTAAATTCAGTTACTGTGGATTTATCTACCACGTCTGCGGGAAGTTTGTTCCAAGCATCTACTACTCTTTCAGTAAAATATTTTCTCATGTTGCTTTTGATCTTTCCCCCAACTAACTTCAGATTGTGTCCCCTTGTTCTTGTGTTCACTTTCCTATTGAAAACACTTCCCTCCTGGACCTTATTTAACCCATTAACATATTTAAATGTTTCGATCATGTCCCCCCTTTTCCTTCTGTCCTCCAGACTATACAGATTGAGTTCATGAAGTCTTTCCTGATAGGTTTTATGCTTAAGACCTTCCACCATTCTTGTAGCCCGTCTTTGGACCCGTTCAATTTTGTCAATATCTTTTTGTAGGTGAGGTCTCCAGAACTGAACACAGTATTCCAAACCCCATAAAAAAAATGTCTTAACACAATGCAAACTGTTAAGATATTTAAATTTAGTAGCTGTTGGCAACATGGATTAAAGAAAGCAACAGGAGATGCTGGTTGAGCTCAGGGAAATGGTACAGGTGTTTGAATGCAGGTGTGAAGACACCCTGGTAAAATGAAACCTGCATGCCAACCGCCTAGATTTATGACGGGAGAAATGGAATTTAATTACGGGAGTTCTCGTATACAGGTCCCTGAGCCGATATAAAGTGGTCCTTGCATGGAGAGGTTAATTGGTAGCATGGCAAGCTTCTTCTACATTCATACCTTCTACAATTAACCTCGGAAGACTCGTGAGTCGACAAAGGCCACACGTCTTGCATCAGCAATTCTCCTTTCTTGTAGGCTAGTTTTGCCATAGGAGAAAGCCAAGAAAATGTCATGTAGGAAAATAAACCAGCATTGTCAATTGGGTGCCGGTGCCTAAAAGAATAGGAAGAAAGAGAAAACATTGAAGGCAGAAATAAGCATTTTGTTATATACCGTGTTTCCCTGAAAATAAGACCCTGTCTTATATTTTTTTTCAACCCTGAAATAAGCGCTTGGCCTTATTGCCATGAATTCAATAGCCCGACTGGGCTTATTATCAGGGGATGTCTTATTTTAGGGAAAACAGGGTAGCAGATGTCTGAATTAAACTATACCAATGTTTCTCAACTTGGCGACTTGAACATGTGTGGGCTTCAACTCCCCCAATTCCCCAGTCAAGGTTGAGAAACACTGGTAGGCAGGTAATCCTCGACTTACAACAGTTCACTTAGCGACAGTTCAAAGTTATAACAGCATTGTAAAAAAGGGATTTATGACCATTTTTCACACTAACGATTGTGGCAAAATCCTCATGGTCATGAGATTTATTATTATTATTATTATTATTATTATTATTTATTAGATTTGTATGCCGCCCCTCTCCGCAGACTCGGGGCAGCTAACAACAATGATAAAAAACAACATGTAACAATCCAATGTAATAAAACAACTAAAAACCCTTATTATAAAAACCAAACATACATACAAACATACCATACATAACTTGTAATGGCCTAGGGGAAGGAATATCCTAACTCCCCCATGCCTGGCGACAAAGGTGGGTCTTGAGTAATTTGCGAAAGACAAGGAGGGTGGGGGCCGTTCTAATCTCTGGGGGGAGTTGATTCCAGAGGGCCGGGGCCACCACAGAGAAGGCTCTTCCCCTGGGGCCCGCCAAACGACATTGTTTGGTCGACGGGACCCGGAGAAGGCCAACTCTGTGGGACCTTATCAGCCGCTGGGATTCATGGAGTTCCGGATGTATTCTGACCCAATGCCATATAGGGCTTTAAAGGTCATTACCAACACTTTGAATTGTGACCGGAAACCGATCGGCAGCCAGTGCAGGCCGCGGAGTGTTGCAGAAACGTGGGCGAATCTAGGAAGCCCCACGATGGCTCTCGCGGCCGCATTCTGCACGATCTGAAGTTTCTGGACACTTTTCAAAGGTAGCCCCATGTAGAGAGCGTTGCAGTAATCAAACAATTTATGATTGTGGCAAAAATTACATTTGGATGCTTGACCACTGATTCCCATTTACACAGATTCTCTTAACAACCATTGACGTAGTTTGTCAGAAAGATGCAAAAATGGGGATCAGGTGGCCCCAGGACACTGCAACTGTTATGAATATGAGTCAAATGCCAAGTCTCTGACTTCTGATCGAGTGACCATAGGGATGCTGCAGTGGTCTAAGTGTGAAAAATGGTCATAAGTGACTGGCGACATGGAACAGCTTGTCTCCAGCAGTTGTGAATGCCACAAAAGGTTAATGCTAATCCATCAGGCTTTTGGACAAGAAGAAAAGTGTTTGCATATTAGGGGACTAGAAGCTAAAACATATGAAGAACAGTTGCAAGAACTGGACGTGGCTAGTTTAATAAAAAGAAGGACCAGGGGAGACATGATACCAGTCTTCAAATATCTCAGGGGTTGCCACAAAGAAGAGGGAGTCAACCTATTTTCCAAAGCACCTGAGGATAGAACAAGAAGCAATGGGTGGAAATTAATCGAAGAGAGAAGCAACTTAGAACTAAGGAGGAATTTCCTGACAATTAGTCAGAGGAACAGCTTGCCTCCAGAAGTTGTGAATGCCCCAACACTGGAAGTTTTTAAGATATTCAATTCAATTCAATTTATTAGATTTGTATGCCACCCCTCTCCGAAGACTCAGGGAGGCTCACAACAATAATAAAAACAATATTTCAGCGAAAACAAATCAAATATTAAAAAGAACATAAAACCCTATCATATTTAAAAAAGCAAACAACATATACATACCCAAACATAAATATAAAAGAGCCTGGGGGAAAGGTGTCTCAACTCCCCCATGCCTGGCGGTATAGATGGGTCTTGAGTAATTTACGAAAGACAAGGAGTGTGGGGGCAGTTCTAATCTCCGGGGGGAGTTGATTCCAGAGGGCCGGGGCTGCCACAGAAAAGGCTCTTCCCCTGGGACCCGCCAAAGGACATTGTTTGGTCGACGGGACCCGGAGAAGGCCAACTCTGTGGGACCTTATTGGTCGCTGGGATTCGTGCAGTAGCAGGCGGTTCCAGAGGTATTCTGGTCCAATAATGGATAACCATCTATCTGAAGTACTGTAGGGTTTCCTGCCTAAGCAGGGGATTGGACTAGAACACCTCCATCCCTTCCAACTCTGTTGTTGTTGTTATGTCACTTTTTTCATTGCCGTTGTAAGTCTGAATGGTCACTAAATCGATTGTAAATCGAGGACTACCTGTATTTTGAAATAAAATGTCTGTTTGTTTTCCCACAGACCTCCATTCAGCTAGGCATTCTTGGTTAAAAAAAACCAGCTGCCTCTTTCAGCTCACTTCAAGAAAGCCATACTTGGAAGTAGTCCGGATGGGTTTCATCAGATTGAGGCCATAGTGATATTTCCCTTTGGGATGCTCTTCGTCCAGCTCTCGTAGGTGAGAATCTGCGGAGCTCTCCAAAGGTAGACCTTCTGCCCGTGCGGCTGTTTCCAAGGCATCTTGGCAATCCACCTGCTAGAGAGAAAATGCAGAGTTAAACCTTTAACTCTTATCTGCTGCTAATTTGCTTTGGCCATTAGTAGTTCAGATTCTTTCTTTTTTTAAAATATTTTTTTATTATTTTTCATTAGACAAACAAAAACAAACAACATTCAACTTTCAAGGAACTACCATTGCTCCGCTTGTCGCAGAAGTCTAACTAGCACAGAAAAAGAACCCTAACTATGATCAGATCAATACAGAAATATAACACACGCGCTCTATATTCTTGTTAAATTTAACTCTGTATTCTTTATGTTATAGTTTACATAACTTTAATTAATTTTCTTATCTATAAAATATCAAATACTTAAACTAGTAATAAAATATAAAAATAACACTTTAAAATTTATAATATTGCAAAAATACTCTGTGTTTATATTGTTTTTAAATTATTACATTCTATCTATTATTATCATGTTATAGATTTTTTGAAATTCACTTATTTAGTATAACTAAAAAAGAGAAACCTTGTCATATTAATTTCTAAATGTTCTTTCATGTATGCATACAGTTAACATTCAAATTAATAAGATCAAATAATTATAAATTCTTACTTATTTAAATTAAGTAGTTCAGATTCTTGTAGAGCCGTTTAGTGTACAACAAACCTATATAATTTGCCATATTTTTCAGAGTATAAGACGCACCTTGTTCCCCCTTAAAAGAGGCTGAAATTTTGGTGTGTCTTATACTCCGAATGTAGCTTTTTCGAAGGTTTTTTTTCCAACCCTATCTTCCCAGTTTGCAGGATTTTTTTCATTGCTACTCTGAAGGTTTTTTTCCAGCCCTGGCTTTACAGGTCTTTTTTTCACTGCTACTCCCTCTGACGGTTTTTTTCCAGCCCTAACCAGAGGATAAAATAATGTGCTGAAGCTGACCAGACTAAGGTTGCTAGTCAGATGAATACCTGGTAGATGGATTCCCCCCCCCCTATTTTCCTCCCCCAAAACTAAGGTGCATCTTATACTCCGATGTGGCTTATACTCTGAAAAATACGTTATTTGAGTTGTCTAGGCTCCTGACTGACACCTTGCCCAAGCTGGGCCACCGGCACTTCCAACAGTTGAATAGTGGGACCGCCTTCATTTGCATAGAAGCATAGAAACATCGAAGTCTGACGGCAGAAAAAGACCTCATGGTCCATCTAGTCTGCCCTTATACTATTTTCTGTATTTTATCTTAGGATGGATCTATGTTTATCCCAGGCATGTTTAAATTCAGTTACTGTGGATTTATCTATCACATCTGCTGGAAGTTTGTTCCAAGGATCTACTACTCTTTCAGTAAAATAATATTTTCTCATGTTGCTTTTGATCTTTCTCCCAACTAACTTCAGATTGTGTCCCCTTGTTCTTGTGTTCACTTTCCTATTAAAAACACTTCCCTCCTGGACCATATTTAACCCTTTAACATATTTAAATGTTTCGATCATGTCCCCCCTTTTCCTTCTGTCCCCCAGACTATACAGATTGAGTTCATTAAGTTTTTCCTGATACGTTTTATGCTTAAGACCTTCCACCATTCTTGTAGCCCGTCTTTGGACCCGTTCAATTTTGTCAATATCTTTTTGGAGGTGAGGTCTCCAGAACTGAACACAGTATTTCAAATATGGTCTCACCAGCGCTCTATATAGCAGGATCATAATCTCCCTCTTCCTGCTTGTTATACCTGTAGTTATGCAGCCAAGCATCCTACTTGCTTTCCCTACCGCCTGACTGCACTGTTCACCCATTTTGAGACTGTCAGAAATCACTACCCCTAAATCCTTTTCTTCTGAAGTTTTTGCTAACACAGAACTGCCAACACAATACTCAGATTGAGGATTCCTTTTCCCCAAGTTCATTATTTTACATTTGGAAACATTAAACGGCAGTTTCCATTGCTTTGACCATTTACCATATTACAGACACCTCCAGGAATATCAACCCTATTGCACACTTTAGAGTCATCGGCAAATAGACAAACCTTCCCTACCAAACCTTCCCCTATGTCGCTCACAGACATATTAAAAAGAATAGGACCCAGAACAGACCCTTGTGGTATATCACTTGTAACCTGTCTCTGCTCAGAATACTCGCCATTAACAATAACTCTCTGATGTCTATGCTTCAGCCAGCTGCAAATCCATTGAACTATCCAGGGATTAACTCCAATCTTCACTAATTTATCTATCAGCTCTTTATGTGGAACCATATCAAAGTTCCATTACGGTAAGTTCCATTACGGTCCTAACTCAAGGACTACCCGTAGGCCTTGTAATAAAAGCAGCAGCAGCCTTATTTGCGAACCTGCCTCTGGACAGGTTTCTGTCTCTTGCTGTGTTCCTTGTACTTTTCTTCTTGGAGTTCTAATTTTGTGCTTGTCCTGTCTTTCCCGCACGTAGCAAGAAGGGCTGGTCTTTAACAGAACTGCTTACTAATGCGACGAGCAGAATCACAACACTTTGTGAGAAAAGAATTATTTTTTTCAAAAATGCTTGGCGGGCTCTGATATTTTTTTTATGCATGAATATAAACGATACACCAATTTTTATGAAAGGTTTACTAATCCAGAAAAGTCAATTATAGCCATCTGCTATAACATTAGAAGTAACGTGAGAAAATATTATTTCACTGAAAGAGTAGTAGATCCTTGGAACAAACTTCCAGCAGACATGGTTGGTAAATCCACAGTAACTGAATTTAAACATGCCTGGGATAAACATATATCCATTGTAAGATAAAATACAGGAAATAGTATAAGGGCAGACTAGATGGACCATGAGGTCTTTTTCTGCCGTCAGTCTTCTATATTTCTATGTTTCTATACCACATTGGCACAGAAAAACCAGCGAAACCAGTTCTGGGTTTTTCCCGTGCAAATGCAAGCATAATTAAATCCGCTTTTTCCCTACACGCCACCCACAATGCAAAATGTCTACTCATCACCCCATTCACATTTTGTTAGGGGAAGCATCCAGCCACGCCAGGGCCTCTTCTTAGTGTATCCTTGAGACGCCAGCACTGTCCTACCGTGCAAACGGATGCATATAATTTTTTTTTTCTTTTACCCCGTGACTGCTATTTTTGCTTTCCAATCAGAGGTGGGTTCCTCCCACTTTGGACCGGTTCGATAGAACCACTAGTAACCTGGCAGCCTGGGTCGCTAGAACCGGCATTGTCCCAGGCCTGCCACGCCCCTGAGCCATTTCTCCGGTGGCGCTATAGGCAGCGCCATCTTGTTTTTTGTTTCTGCGCATGAGCAGAAGCCTTTTTTTAAATACTGTGCATGCATGACGCTCCGTGTGTGCATTCTTATGCAAACCAGCAGCAAAAAAACCCCAAAACCCATCCGTTTCAAGTCCTTGGTCAAGGACTTGGTTAAAAAAACTCCTTTGCAACTCCTAAGAAACAAATTCGTACCGGTCACACCTCTGAACGTATTTGTTGACACTCTAAAGAATTCTAAAAGAACAGCAACATATAAATTACTTTGGCAGTATTTTTTGCAGTCTAGTTTAGAGCAGTTAACATTTAGTTTAAATCTAATACATGCTCATGTGTTGTTGCGGTTGAAGGTGAAGTACCTGTACACCTACTACTGCACTTAGTCGCACATCCTGAAAACATCTGCAATTTGCAGATTCTCCCTACCCCTCTCCCTACTTCCCCAACCTCCCTCTATTCATATTTCCTCTCTATTTCTTTTTTTATCCTTTAATTTTTCCCCCTTTTCCTTGTTCCTTATAAAGGCATTTCACTTATCTACTATTAGGTACTATGTATATACACTTTATATTTTTTGTTATGAAATGTAACCCTGATTACAAGACAATGATTTAACGACATAGATAACCTTTTGTATAGTTGAAGACCTGTTGCACTAACATGTAATTATATGTTTATGTTCTCATATCCTTTTGACCCCATGGACTCGCCCCTTCCCTCTCCTTTTTTAATATTTGAAATTCAATAAACTATTTTTTTTTAAAGTTTCCCCAACTCCACCTTACAGGATTTTATTTTCCTATCCTAGGGCGACACTTTTATTAGGCTGATTCCCATAAATATGTGAGTCCTTGCCATTTTTCTCTCGCTCTCCCAGCCAGCTGGATGCTATAAAAAGCAGCCTTCGGGGGTAAAAGGTTTAATGTGCTTGCTGAGGTCATGAAATTTGCAAGGTCAAGGCTGGATGATAAAATGGGATGAGAGTCAAGTTTGCAAATCAGGAAAAAGAACACAATAAAGCTCTTTCCTCACCTATTTTATGCTATTACATACACTGAGAGCATTTGCACCAAGACAAATTCCCTGTGTCTCCACTAACACTTGGCCAATACAGAATTCTATTCTATTCTATTCTATTTCTATTCTATCTGAATTTTAGACATGCTTCTACAGCAATCAATCTCCTTTTCACTGATTGGCAGGTAACACTTGAAGCCGATTACATTCGATAATTACAGCAGGACATCATGCGTTCACTATTTATGTAACACAGAATTATATCCATTACATTATGCAATTCAGTCAATGCTGGTGTAAAAGGCAGTGTGTGTTAGCGGTTACAGTGTTAAGATCGGTAAAGGAATCTGCTTTTATCCTCATTCCCTTCCTTCCTCAGCACAACCTATTCTACAGGGTTCCTGTTTTGGGGGGAAACACGAAGGCCAACCCCCCTGCTGCCTTGAGCGGGTGGATAAATGCGCTTTAAAAAGAAGCCGTCGCTACTTACCTTGTATTTCTCTGGCCGGAACTTGATCCCATCTTGTCCACCACGTTGATTCAGGCTATTTCTCTCCCTGGTATTTCTATACCCAGGACTGGGTATCACGTACTCTTTTCCTAGATCGATATCTTTCATCTTTTCCTGGAAACGCCAGGGTTAACACATATATTCGCCACTCAGAAAACTCTGGGAGAAAAAAAAAAGAGAAAAAGAAATAATAGGTGAGAACATCTGCTGTTCTCTATCTCTTCCTTCTTCAACGGATGTCCCGAATGGGGTTGGACTACAGATTCGTAACCCGATTCCCAAACGTGGTCTGCCTACTGTTCTTTCACGAGCCCTGGCAGTAGGGATGCTGCATCAGATGAATTCCTGTAACCGTGACCCCAGATAATCCCAACAGGAAGAGAAGCAAGCTCTTAGTCCAAACTTTGCGTCAGAAATTGCAGGCAGTTACTTAGGTTCTGTGCTATGGGCGTCTTTTCTCAACAGACTTATAGTACATTTATTTATTTATTTATTTACATAAAGAGCTGATAGATAAATTAGTGAAGATTGGACTTAACACTGGATAGTTCAGTGGATTTCAAGCTGGCTGAAGCGTAGACATCAGAGAGTTATTGTTAATGGCGAGTATTCTGAGCAGAGACAGGTTACAAGCGGTGTGCCACAAGGGTCTGTTCTGGGTCCTATTCTTTTTAATATGTTTGTGAGTGACATAGGGGAAGGTTTGGTAGGGAAGGTTTGCCTATTTGCCGATGACTCTAAAGTGTGCAATAGGGTTGATATTCCTGGAGGCGTCTGTAATATGGTAAATGATTTAGCTTTACTAGATAAATGGTCAAAGCAATGGAAACTGCAGTTTAATGTTTCCAAATGTAAAATAATGCACTTGGGGAAAAGGAATCCTCAATCTGAGTATTGCATTGGCAGTTCTGCATTAGCAAAAACTTCAGAAGAGAAGGATTTAGGGGTAGTGATTTCTGACTGTCTCAAAATGGGTGAGAAGTGTGGTCGGGCGGTAGGAAAAGCAAGTAGGATGCTTGGCTGCATAGCTAGAGGTATAACAAGCAGGAAGAGGGAGATTGTGATCCCCTTATATAGAGCACTGGTGAGACCACATTTGGAATACTGTGTTCAGTTCTGGAGACCTCACCTACAAAAAGATATTGACAAAATTGAACGGGTCCAAAGACGGGCTACAAGAATGGTGGAAGGTCTGAAGCATAAAACGTATCAGGAAAGACTTAATGAACTCAATCTGTATAGTCTGGAGGACAGAAGGAAAAGGGGGGACATGATTGAAACATTTAAATTAAATGTTAAATAAGGTTCAGGAGGGAAGTGTTTTTAATAGGAAAGGGAACACAAGAACAAGGGGACACAATCTGAAGTTAGTTGGGGGAAAGATCAAAGGCAACATGAGAAAATATTATTTTACTGAAAGAGTAGTAGATCCATGGAACAAACTTCCAGCAGACGTAGTTGGTAAATCCACAGTCACTGAATTTAAACATGCCTGGGATAAACATATATCCATTGTAAGATAAAATACAGGAAATAGTATAAGGGCAGACTAGATGGACCATGAGGTCTTTTTCTGCCGTCAGTCTTCTATGTTTCTATGTTTCTATTTATTTTATTTTATTTATTTTATTTATTTATTAGATTTGTATGCCGTCCCTCTCCGCAGACTCAGGGCGGCTCACAACAGTGATAAAAACAATATATAATGACAAATCTAATAATTAGAATCTAAAATAACAATTGTACATTTAAAAATCTAAAAGCAAGGAACCCCAATATAAAAAACATACATACAGTCATATCATGCACAAAAACTACATAGGCAGGGGGAGATGTCTCAGTTCCCCCACGCTTGACGACATTATACATCCTCTATAAATAGTAATCTATGCATTTGGCAAGCACAGAGACCAACAATAATCTGTGGCAAGATGACCTTAAAGACCCTGAGGTTTTTTGGGGGTGGTGGAGAGAATGTATAGTGGTACCTCTACCTAAGAACGCCTCTTCTTACGAACTTTTCTAGATAAGAACCGGGTGTTCAAGATTTTTTTGCCTCTTCTCAAGAACCATTTTTCACTTACAAACCCGAGTCTCCGAAACTGTAACTGGAAAAGGGGGGGAAGCCTCCCTGGGGCCTCTCTAGAGATCTCCTGGGAGGAAACAGGGCCGGAAAAGGCGGGGAGAAGCCTCTGTGGGGCCTCTCTAGGAATATCCTGGGAGGAAACAAGGCCAGAAAAGGCAGGGAGAAGCCTCCGTGGGGCCTCTCTAGGAATCTCCTGGGAGGAAACAGGGCTGGAAAAGGCAAGGAGAAGCCTCCTTGGGGCCTCTCTAGGAATCTCCTGGGAGGAAACAGGACCAGAAAAGGCGGGGAGAAGCCTCTGTGGGGCCTCTCTAGGAATATCCTGGGAGGAAACAGGGCCAGAAAAGGCAGGGAGAAGCCTCCTTGGGGCCTCTCGAGGAGCCGTCCCGAGTCTGCGGAGAGGGGCGGCATACAAATCTGATTAAACTTAAACTTAAACTTAAACTCTCTAGGAATCTCCTGGGAGGAAACAGGACCAGAAAAGGTGGGGAGAAGCCTCCGTGGGGCCTCTCTAGGAATCTCCTGGGAGGAAACAGGGCCGGAAAAGGCGAGAAGAAGCCTCTGTGGGGCCTCTAGGAATCTCCTGGGAAGAAACAGGGGTTCCACCCTCCTGTGTTTCCCCAATCACACGCATTATTTGCTTTTACATTGATTCCCATGGGAAAAATTGCTTCTTCTTACAAATTTTTTCTACTTAAGAACCTGTTCACGGAACGAATTAAGTTTGTAAGTAGAGGTGCCACTGTACTTCCTTTTTACCATATGAGTGTTGTTTTCTGCTTTGTAACCTCCTGAATCGAGCATCTCTAAGAGTGGCTCATCCACTCTAATGCCCCCTTCGTCCTCCAACTCGGACCACTCCCCCATTGACATATCTGCCCCCTCTGGTGGTTCCTCAGGTCCATCCAGGTCTATTTCTCCATCACTCTCACTTCTGCATCAACTGGCAACCCCACTGGCCCAGGGTACCCAGAGGGGCCTGGCTCATCCTCCTCCGAATCTAACATTACCAGAGGTGGACGAGGAGCGCTCACAACTCCCTGCTCAAGCAGGAGACCATATATACCTGTTATGGCGAACCTGTGGCACAGATGCCATAGGAAGTACGCGAAGCCATATGTAAGGGCTCGTGAAGCATTATATCAGCGATAGCGAACCTTTTTTCCCTTGGGTGCCGAAAGACCATGTATGCACATGTGCCCACACCCATAATTCAAGGCCTGGGGAGGGCGAAAACAGCTTCCCCTGCCCCCTGAAGGCCGGAAACGGCCGGTTTCCCATCTTCTGGTGGGCCCAGGAGGCTCCTGTTTCTCCCTCCCAAGTTTAAGTTTAATTGGATTTGTATGCCACCCCCCTCCGAGGACTCAGGGCGGCTCACAGCATATATAAAAGACAGAACAATACAATAGATTCAATTAATACAATTAAAATCTTTAAAAAATTCTAAAACACTTAAAAAACATTCATTAACATTCACCCAATCAATTACGCTAAAAACACTCGTTGGTCAGGGGGAAGATCTAATGATCCCAGGCCTGGCGACAAATATGAGTTTTTAAACTCTTTCGGAAGGCAAGGAGGGTGGGGCCAGTGTGAATCTCTGGGGGGAGCTGATTCCAGAGGGCTGGCCCCCCCACAGAGAAGGCTCTTCTCCTAGGTCCCGCCAACCGGCATTGTTTGGTTGACGGGACCCTGAGGAGACCAACTCTGTGGGACCTCACCGGACGCTGGGATTCGTGCTTTCCACCTAACGCTCCAAAAACTTTCCTACAGTCGGAGGAGGGTAGAAGCGGCCTCCCCTGTTCCCCCGGAGGCTCTTTGGAAGCCAAAAACGCCCTCCCAGAGCCTCTGTGTGAGCCAAAAATCAGCTATCCGACACAAACATGCATGTTGGAGCAGCTTGAGCAATGGCTCATGTGCCAGCAGATATGGCTCCGCATGCCACCTGTGGCACCCACGCCATAGGTTCGCCATCACTGCGCTACATCATCTCCAGTGATTTTTGACCTTTAATTGGTTTTTAGATTTAACTCTTAACTTCAGTTAATTGGATTTCAATGTACATTGTCTTTTTATACACTGCTCAAAAAAAATAAAGGGAACACTTAAACAACACAATACCAACTCCAAGTAAATCAAAATTCTGTGAAATCAAACTGTCCACTTTGGGAGCAACACTGATTGTCAATCAATCACATTCAGCTTTATTCAGAACACAGTACAGTCATACCTCGTCTTACGAACCTAATTGGTTCCAGGGGGAGGTTCGTAAGACGAAAGGTTCGTAAGACGAAACATTGTTTCCCATAGGAAACAATGTAAAGTCAATTAATCCGTGCAACCAAAAAAAAACCCCGCAAAAAAAACGCTGCCGCCCGGCTGTCACCTTTTAAAACAGCCTGGGGGCTTCTCAGCGACCTCCCGAACGCCAAACGCCAAACCCGAACTTCCAGGTTCGGCGTTCGGGAGGCCGCCGAGAAGCCCCCAGGCTGTTTTAAAAGGTGACAGCCGGGCGGCGGGGCTTCCCAGCAGTCTCTGAACGCCGAACGCGGAAGTTCAGGTTTGGCATTCGGCTTCGGGAAGCTGCTGGGAAGCCGCCCGGCTGTTTTAAAAGGTCACAGCCGGGCTGTGGGGCTTCCCAGCAACCTCCCGAACCCCAAACTTTTGCCGAACTTCCAAACCCGAACGCCAAACCCGAACTTCCGCGTTCGGCGTTCGGAGACTGCTGGGAAGCCACGCGGCTGTTTTAAAAGGTGACAGCCGGGCTGGGGGGCTTCCCAGCAACCTCCCGAACCCCGAACCCAGAAGTTCGGCAAAAGTTCGGGGTTCGGGAGGTTGCTAGGAAGCCCCCCAGCCCGGCTGTGACCTTTTAAAACAGCCGGGCGGCTTCCCAGCAGCTTCCCGAAGCCGAAAGCCAAACCCGAACTTCCGCGTTCGGCGTTCGGAGACTGCTGGGAAGCCGCGCGGCCCTTTTAAAAGGTGACAGCCGGGCTGGGGGGCTTCCCAGCAACCTCCCGAACCGAACCCGGGGTTCAGAAAAATTTTGCCTCTTCTTACGAACTTTTTTCGAGTTACGAACCGGCCTTCGGGAGGCTGCTGGGAAGCCCCGCCGCCCGGCTGTCACCTTTTAAAACAGCCGCGCGGCTTCCCAGCAGTCTCCAAACGCCGGTTCGTAACTCGAAAAAAGTTCGTAAGAAGAGGCAAATTTTTTCTGAACCCCGGGTTCGTATCACGAGTTGTTCGTAAGACGAGGGGTTCGTATCTTGAGGTACCACTGTATTCAGTGAGAATGTTTCATTCATTCAGATCTAGGATGTGTTATTTGAGTGTTCCCTTTATTTTTTTGAGCAGTATGTGTTGTAAGCTGCCCCAAGTCCTTGGAGAGGGATGGCATATAAATAAATAAATAAATAAGTAAGTAAGTAAGTAAGTACCGTAAGTAAGTAAGTAAATAAGTAAGTAAATAAATAAGCAAACAAACAAATAAATAAATAAATAAATAATATATTTGGCTACATCTCCCAGCAGGATTGGGCAGCATATAAATCAAATACAGTGTTCCCTCGATTTTCGCAGGGGATACGTTCTGAGACCGCCCGCAAAAATCGACTTTCCGCGAAGTAGAGATGCAGAAGTAAATACAGTACACCATTTTTGGCTATGAACAGTATCACAAGCCTTCCCTTAACACTTTAAACCCCTAAATTACCATTTCCCATTCCCTTAACAACCTTTTACTCATCATTATTACTGGTACTCACCATTGAATAAGACACTTAGTGATCCTGATATTTATAAACATAATTATTTATTAACAATAATTATGTTTTTTGTTATTTATTTGCAAAAATTATTAGTTTGGCGATGATATATGACGTCATCGGGCGGGAAAAACCATGGTATAGAAAAAAACCCGTGAAGTGTTTTTTAATTAATATTTTTCAAAAAACCATGGTATAGGCTATTCGCGAAGTTTGAACCCGCGAAAATCGAGGGAACACTATAAATTAAATTATATTAAATTAAATGCAGTTTGTCTCTGGGTTGTGTAGACCTAATAGAGAACATTACTGTACAGTCAAAATAAAGGTTCCTTTCCTTTTCCCCTCCTGTCATAACTTTTATCTTTCTTTTCCTTTATGCCACATCACCCTGCCTGGTATTTTCTACATCCCCCTATTGTGTTGCCTTTTGTGTTTTCTGCCTCACTACAACAGGAGGAGCGGAAATATACTCTCCCCTGGCTGCATGATTCAGCAAAATTCTGCCACCCTGATGGCAGGTTCCTCCTTCTGCAAATAACCCAAAGCGTTGCCAATGTTTTCAACCCTTTGTTTTAAAAAACCAGTTTAAGGGAGAGCCATTATCAGTAAGATGCCGGCTATTACGGCCAAGAGACCATTTCGCTGGGCCATTGGATGAAGTCCTTCTGCACTCTTTCCGTTCCCCTCCCTGGTGGCACGAGATGTGTTTTCATCATCTTACATAATGTGTTTTCATCAAGCAGAAAGGCCTCAGCGAGGCAACGCCTGCCTGCCTGCTTCATTCATTCCCTTGTTTGCAGCACCCTCTGTAGGGCCCACTTGCAAACGGCGAAAAAAACCCCCCCCCAACAATCCCTGTCTCCAAGCATCCTTTCAGGATGGGAGGGAGAGAGAACAGGTAGCCCAGAGAGGCAGAGGTGGCCTATGGGTCACCTGTTTCCAGGCAGCTTTGGCAGCGAGGGGGAGAAACCACCAGCGTTAAATCAAGGAAGAGGAGGGGGAGCTTTCCAACCCGTGAATCCACTCTTTCCCCCTTGTTTTTAGATTGTTTTCCACCTCCTTCCAGGCATACTTTTGAACTATTTGCACACATTTCCAGGCAAAGGGAATGGGACCACCACCACCCATACCTTATGATGTCCTATTTTGAGGGAGATGGATGGTTAATAGGTGAGATGAGATGGATAGATAGATAGATAGGCAGGCAGGCAGGCAGGCAGGCAGGCAGGCAGGCAGGCAGACAGACAGACAGACAGACAGACAGACAGACAGATAGATAGAAAGCAGATGGATGGATAGATAAAATGGAGAGAAAGAAATAGATGATGGATGGATGAAGTAGGGAGGGAGAGAGAGAATGAGAGAGAAAGAAAGAAAGAAAGAAATTTGTGGATGGATGGATGACAGATAATGGATAGATGGATGGATGGAAGATGATATAGACATAGATGATAGGTAGGTAGGTAGGTAGGTAGGTAGGTAGATAGATAGATAGATAGATAGATAGATAGATAGATAGATGGAGAGAGAAAGAGAATGAGAGAGAGAAAAAGAAATGGATGGATGGATGAATGGATGTAAAGAAATAGATAGACATATAGCTGATGGATGGATGGATGATAGATGATATAGAGATAGATAGACAGACAGACAGATGATAAGGTAGGAAGATAGACACAGACAGACAAACAAGATACTGTATATGCAGGCAGGCAAATATAGAGAAAGAGACAGACATTGGAGACAGAGATGACATGTAGACAGGGATGAGAGAGCCGATAGCTAGAGAGGGAGGGACAGAGAGAAAACTGTGTTGCAATGGGGCTTTTCCTGCCTCCCTTCAGCACAATCCATCCGCCCCCAACAGGGGAGGGGGAAGGAAGACCCTTCCCTCAGGCTTTCTTCTCAGGAGCTTTGCAGTGGATGTCCTGGTCCCAAGTCCCCAAATCAACCAGAGTTCGGGGGGGGGGGGTGCAGGTGGAGCCCAGTGGCCGGTGCAAGAAAGGGCCGCCTGCTGGGCAGGGATGGGGTGTGTGTGAGTTGGTATGGTACACACACACAAACACACACTTCCCCGCTGCAAAGCGCCCCCACTTTCCCATTCAGGCCTCTCCCCTTCCCCGCTCAGCTCTTTGCAAGGGGGAAAGGAGAGGGGGGGGATGTTTGTCTCAGCCACCGCAGAGGATTCCCCCCTCCCTCCTTTCCCATCTTCAACAAAGGCAGCTTTGGGTGTGGATGATGGGCACTGGAGTCCAAACTCCTTGGAAAGGGGGTGGGTGGGGTTAGGGCAAGTCAATGAAAGAACTCCCCACCACCGCCAAGGCAGGGAGCCCCCCCTTTCCGATCACAGACCCTACATTCACTTTAGTTCCTTTGGATTGCCCCCTTCTTTCCTCCTATCTTCAATAAAGGGAGCTTTGGCTGTGGATAATGGGTGCTGGAGTGGGGCAGGTGGGGTTTGGGCAAGCCAATGAAAGAGACCTCCCCTGGCCAAGGGAGGGGCCCCCTTTTCAATCACAGCCCATACAGCCCCCCCTTAGCCCCTCTGGGATGCCCCCTCCTCACTGAAGATCCCCTATTTCTCCCTCCCCATCTTGAACAAAGGCAGCCTTGGCTGCGGGTGATGGGCGTTGGAGTCCAAAATCCTTGGAGAGCAGAGGTGGGGTTGGGGTTAGGGCAAGCCAATGAAAGATACCCCCCCCCGGCCAAGGCAGGGAGCCCCCCTTTTCAATCACAGCCTCACTGGGATGCCCCCTCCCTCCCTCCCCATCTTCAACAAAGGCAGCGGATGATGGGCGCTGGAATCCAAAATCCTTGGAAAGCGGAGGTGGGGTTAGTTAGGGCAAGCCAATGAAAGATACCCACCCCGACCAAGACAGGGAGCCCCCCCTTTTCAATCACAGCCCCACTGGGATGCCCCCTCCTCACTGAAGAGCCCCCTCCCTCCCTCCCCATCTTCAACAAAGGCAGCGGATGATGGGCGCTGGAATCCAAAATCCTTGGAAAGCGGAGGTGGGGTTGGGGTTAGGGCAAGCCAATGAAAGAGCTCCCCCCCCGCCAAGGCAGGGAGCCCCCCCCCCTTGTCAATCACAGCCCCTCTTTAGCCCCTCTGGGACGCCCCCTCCTCACCGAAGAACCCCCTCCCTCCTTCCCCTCCCTGCCGGCCCTGCCTTCACCGAGGAGCGCGACAGCCCCCCCCCCCCCCAGCCGAAGCGTGCAACCCCCCCGCCCCCGCCCTACCTGCTCGAGCGGCTCCCCTCCAGATCGGCGGCGGCGGTGAAGGTAGCAGCCGAACAGAAAGACCTTCAAGCGGCTCCTCTGTCGCAACCCGTCGCAGTGCGCCTGCGCGGGCATCCTGGGCGAGCAACAACAGAGGCCGCCGCTGCCTCCAGCTCGGACGCTCCCGGGAACGGTAGTCCGCGCCCTGTGCGAGGGTCTCGGAGACGCCCGGGGGCAGAACTACGTCTCCCATAAGGCCGTCGGGACAGCCGGCTCATTTCCATACGCCCCACCCTCTTCCTCCCTACGGACTCTGCCCCGCCTCCTGAATCGCCGGTGTTTGCAGGGCGCCGGGTCCCCTTTGATCCCGGGCACGTGGGCCCCAAATCTTCGGTCACGCACGCGATGTGGGTGTGGAGTGGGGAAGGCGGCTGCCGGAGGAGCCCCGAGGCCGATCTTGATCCCCATTTCCAGGAAGGTAGTTGGTCCCCTTTTTTCAGAAGAAAAAAGTCCCCTTTTCCTCTGCAGCTGCTACAAGGTCCTTGTTGTCAACGACTACTTCAGCTTTAACCACAACAACACACGACCACGCAACAGATACAAACTTAATGTAAACAGCTCCAAACCCGACTGCAGGAAATACGATTTTAGTAAGCGAGTTGTTAATGCATGGAACTCACTACCACACTCTGTAGCATCATCACCTAACCTTCAAAACTTTACCCTTAGACTATCCCGATTCCTAAGAGGTCAGTAAGGGGTGTGCATAAGTGCACCAGCATGACTTCCATCCCCTGTACTAATGTTTCTTTTTTTACTAGAATCATGTATATAAATATATCTATATACCACCAATATGTACTTGACAAAACAAACAAATGAATAAGGCATTGCACCTGGTCAGTTTATCCAAGTTTATCCCTTTCTGTTTTAATTTAATTTTTTAAAGGTGTTTTTATTGATTTTTCACATTTTACTTATAACGTTTCTTTAAGCAGATCTACAACTTTTAAATATGTTATTGTTATATTTGTACAATTTATGTACCATTTTACAGTACTTTCTATATCTTTATACCACATTTTAGATTAGAATAAAGTAGAATTCTTTATTGGCCAAGTGTGATTGGACACGCAACGAATTTGTCCTTGGTGCATATGTTCTCAGTGTACACAAAAGAAAAAGATATATTTGTCACATGAAGTACAACACTGAATAGAATAGAATAGAATAGAATAGAATTCTTTATTGGTCAAGTGTGATTGGACACAAGGAATTTGTTCTTGGTGTATATGCTCTCAGTGTACATAAAAGAAAATATACTTTTATATTTTATATTTTGTATTTATATAAAATAGTATGTAAAATATATAGTATATAAAATATATTTATATAATATAGTATATAAAATATACTATTTTACTGTGAGTATATCCTCTATAACCTTCATTATATATTTACTATATGTATACCCAATATAACTCATTGTGCAATGGATAAAATCAATAAATAAATAAAAATAAAAACATTGGTACAATACACCACTTAATGAATAGAATAGAGTAGAATTCTTTATTGGTCAAGTGTGATTGGATACAGGGAATTTGCTTTGGTGCAGATGCTCTCAGTGTAGATAAAAGAAAACATACATTTGTCAAGAATCATGAGGTACAACACCATGAATAGAATAGAAACAGTGGCCATGTTAAAACAACAGGTTTGATCTGGTTCCTGTAAACCTATCTTGCAAATT
This sequence comes from Erythrolamprus reginae, assembly GCF_031021105.1. NCBI lineage: Eukaryota > Metazoa > Chordata > Lepidosauria > Squamata > Dipsadidae > Erythrolamprus > Erythrolamprus reginae. The sequence continues at coordinate 114,112,724 of NC_091954.1, read as the reverse complement.
AAGTGAACCTATAACAAGCCAATTAACCTAGGCCCATTACATTGTACAGTTTGTTGAACAACACACATAGACACACATATATAAATTAGCGAGGTTACTGAGCCCAGCATTTCTGTTCCTAAGCAAAATGTTTGTTAAGTGAATTTTGCCCCGGTTGTTAAGTGAATAACTGCAGTTATTACGTTAAGTTTATATGGTTGTTAAGTGAATCTGGGTTCCCCATTGACTGTGGTTGTAAGAAAGCGGCAAAACATAAATATAGGTCGATTGCCAAGCATCCAAATTTTGATCATGTGACCATGGGTGGATGCTGCAACAGTCATAAGTGTGAAAAACGGTCATAAGTCACTTTTGTCACTGCCATTGCAATTTTGAACGGTCACTAAATGAACTGCTGTTAGTTAGCTGAGAATCTCACTGTGTCAAAGACCTTGGAGTACTCATATCCAATGACCTAAGTCCGAGAGCCCCCTGAAACAACATTGCCAAAAAAGTTTTAAGAGTCGCTAACCTAATCCTATGCAACTTCTTCTCTGGCAATATTGATCTGTTAACCAGAGGATACAAAACATTTGTCAGACCAATCCTAGAATACAGCTCAACTGTATGGAACCCGCATTGCATATCTGATATCAATACAACTGAGAAAGTCCAGAAATATTATTTTATTTATTTATTTATTTTTTATTTATTTATTTATTTTGTCCAATACACAATGAGGGTTTTAGTGGGTGTATGTGTGTATATATATATATATATATATATATATATACACACACACACACATAGTAAAATACATGATGAAAGTTATAGAGGAGATACTCATAGTAAAATATATCTATGAAAGAATAGAAAAGAAGATACTGTATAGTAATAGAACATATCAATGAAAGAATAGAAGAAGAGATATAGGAATAGAAGACAGGTATAGGAGATATAGGAGAGCAATAGGACAGGGGACGGAAGGCACTCTAGTGCACTTGTACTCGCCCCTTACTGACCTCTTACTGATTTCACAAGAGGAGTCCTTCACTCCTCTTCCCGCAACAAAATACCTTGTTCCACCAGACTTGAAATACTTCGATTAGACAACTCACAACTTCAGTGCCTCTGTTTCGACTTAACTATAGTTCATAAAATCTTATACCAAAATGTCCTTCCTGTTAGTGACTACTTCACCTTCAACCGCAACAACACATGAGCATGTATTAGATTTAAACTAAATGTTAACCGCTCTAAACTAGATTGCAAAAAATACGACTTCAGCAATAGAGTGATCAACACCTTGAATGACTGACTCTGTGGTTTCTACTTCTAACCCCAAAACCTTTAACCTTAGATTATCTACAATTGACCTCTTCCCCCTTTCTAAGAGGTCTGTTAGGGGCATGCATAAGTGCCCCATTGTGCCTATCGTCCCTGTCCTCCTGTCCTATTGTCTTTTATCATTACTTTTTATCATTACTTTTTCTAATGTTATGTTTATACAAACTACCACCCTATAATTGTTCGACAAAATATATAAATAAATAAAATAAATAAATACCTGCATGCACAAAAACAGCAGCAGGTTTCAATAACGTGGATTTTAATTCAAGAAACAGAAGCCCAACAAAGACCATTCCTAACAACAGAAATATAAAAGGTGACTTCATTTAAGGTAACATGCAGGGGTGGGCAGCAGGCAGAACGGGGTGGAACGCAGTTCCACTGGCGGAAATGGAGTTTCCAGCGACATTGATAAGGTTGTAAGTTGAGGACTTAACAGTTCACTTGAACGATGATGATCATTCAAGCCACTCCCATCTGGTCACATGGCTGGCAAGCCACTCCTACTTGGTCACATGGCCATTAAGCCACACCCACAAAATAAGCCACACCCACAGTATGGCAGTAAAAATTTTGGCTGCCCATTACTGGTAACGTGCAAGCACTCTGTTTGGTAGGGTGTTAAAATACGCCCAGTGAATCTGTGCTTAAGGTTATAACAAATCTCTTCCTATAAATTGGATTCTCTGTGGTTGGGTTCCTACCGTAGATACCATTTTGCAACCCTTTCTATCAGCCTGTTATTAAACATTTGCAATGGATTTTACAGGGCGGCACTGTGGTGTGGGAATTTGGACTCGAGGGCGTGGGAATACTGAACCACAATCTCGGCACAGTTGTTTAGAAGTAAATTCAAGTGTGGTTCGTGAATCAGGCAATCAGGAAATTCCTAACGAGAATAGTGAAGGGCAGAGACAATTCCTCTCTTTTCTGCCTGACCAATATATATATATATATATATATATATATTGCAAAACATGTGCAGCCACATACATTGGACAAACTAATCAAAGAATAAACGCACGCATTGCAGAACATAAGAATGCAGTCAAAAAAGAAGAAAAAACTTCCTCCCTTGTCCAGCACATTAAAAAAACAGGGCATGAAATTGACTTTGAAAAAACTAAATTACTTTCCAAAACAGAACACATATATAAAAGAATAATCATGGAGGCCATAGAGATAGAAAAACACCCCCTCAGCATGAACAAACGAGATGACACGTCCCGCCTACCAGAGATTTGGAAACCAGCCTTAAACAAAAAAACATATCATAATCATCACCATGTCAATCCTTCAACTAAATGTGATTCCACCAACCAATCAAATCATTAAAACATAGCCACCCAATCTATTTGCTACATTCAAACCAAATCTGCACCCCCACCACTATTTATAAGGAACAAATGGCAGTTGCAAACAAACTATATTTACAGCAGCACGAAGCTTACAACTTCAGCCTGATGATGGTGAATGTGATTTCACCGAAACTCGCGTGTAGGATTCAGAAATTTCTGGTGACGTTTCAACGACTCCCACTCGTCATCTTCAGGCTGGTGCTTCTGTCCTTGTGTTCGCCCTAGAACAAGGACAGAAGCACCAGCCTGAAGGTGACGAGTGGGACCTTGTCGAAACGTCGCCAGAAATTTCTGAATCCTACACGGGAAGAAACCCGAATATACCAAGACCGTCATATATACCGGTATATGCTCTCAACGTACATAAAAGAAAAAGATTCATTTGTCAAGAATCATAAGGTACAACACTTAACGCTTGTCATAGTGGTCAAATAAGCAATGAAGAAACAATCCATATTAATAAAAATCTTAGGATACAAGCAACAAGTTACAGTCATATAATCCGAAGTGGGAGGAAAAGGATGATAGGAATGAGTCACTGCTCACAGTCACTCATGCCCTCATCACCTCATCACCTCGAGGCTTGACTACTGTAACGCTCTCTACATGGGGCTACGTTTGAAAAATGTTCGGAAACTTCAGATCGTGCAGAATGCAGCTGCGAGAGCAATCATGGGCTTCCCTAAATATGCCCATGTCATACCAACACTCCGCAGTCTGCATTGGTTGCCAATCAGTTTCCGGTCACAATTCAAAGTGTTGGTTATGACCTATAAATCCCTTCATGGCATCGGACCAGAATATCTCCGGGACCGCCTTCTGCCGCTCAAATCCCAGTGACCAGTTAGGTCCCACAGAGTGGGTCTTCTCTGGGTCCTGCCGACGAAACAATGTCGTCTGGCGGGACCCAGGGGAAGAGCCTTCTCTGTGGTGGCCCCAACCCTCTGGAACCAACTCCCCCCAGAGATCAGAATTGCCCTCACCCTCCCCGCCTTTCCTTAAAACCCACCTCTGTCGTCAGGCATGGGGGAATTGAGATATTCCTTTCCCCCCAGGCCTATACAATTTATGCATGGTATGTTTGTGTGTATGTTTGATTTTTAATAAATGTTTTTAGTTATTTTAAATATTATATTTGTCATACGTTGTTTTATTATTGGTGTTTAGCTGCCCCGAGTCTATGGAGAGGGGCGGCATACAAATCCAATAAATAAATAAACAAGAAAGAAAGAAAGAAAGAAAGAAAGAAAGAAAGAAAGAAAGAAAGAAAGAAAGAAAGAAAGAACTAGTAGAAATAGAACTATGCCGTAGGCTAAATGATAACTCACCATGAATGTGACTCAGCATTTGGATACTGTCCTCTGGTGTACTCCATAATATACGTCCATATTATACACCTGTCCTCTCACCTGAAGCCACACCTCAATTTACCTAATGAAATTCCCAGTTCAACGGCGATTATACTGTTATCTCTGTTGCAAGGCTTTTACCTTCTCAGCCCTTTAGGCAGTTTCACAATCCTCGTTTATTTTTATTTGGCAATCACTGTTTTGCCCCAAAGCCACCCCTGCTAGGAGGAATTCGTGCATTGGCATCATAGCACAGAGGCTACTTTAGCTTCTCAAGGTCAACTGTGGCTTTGATGGAAGTGTTGAGACTTGTGAGGATTCACAATACGTTTCTGGCTTACTGAACGAATGGCCACAGTCGGTTATGGCTTTCAGAATGTAGCATGTGTTGAATAAATGAACATGGGGAGAGGGGAACATTAGCTTGTCTTCCTGAAGCCAGAACTTTAAGGTTGGGTTGGTTTGAGGTTTCACATCTTTATTTGTAAAAATAATAAAGGTGAGATAGTGAGTGAGAGAGAGAGAGAGGGAGGGAGGGAGGGTGAAAGAAAGAGAGAGAGAAAGAAAGAGGAAGAGAGAGAGAAAGGAAGGAAGGGAAGGAAAGGAAGGAAGAAAAGGAAGGAAGGAAGAAAGAAAGAAAGAAAAAGAGAGAGAGAGGCAGGCTAGAGGAGGGGAGGAAGGAAGGGAAGAGAAAGAAAGGAAAGAAGGAAGGAAGAAAAGAAGGAAGGAAGAAAAGAAGGAAGGAAGGAAGAAAATATTTGGAATGTATGTATGTAAATATCTATACTATGCTGGTTAAATTAGTAGCCTGGTTGATAAATGAATCTGAATTTCCACTTCACTTTGCTCATCTGAAGGTTACAAAAGGTGATCACGATAAACATATATCCATCCTAAGATAAAATACAGAAAATAGTATAAGGGCAGACTAGATGGACCATTAGGTCTTTTTCTGCCGTCAGTCTTCTACGTTTCTATGTTACCTGTACTGAATACTGACCTTGATGGATTCTTGACCTGAATCAACTTCAGGGTTCCTCTTATCATTCTTCTGAGCACAATCAACATATGTAGTAGATTTGTGACAAAATAATCTGGATTCAATGTCCACCGCAATTGCTCTTAAATTGTTTACTGAGACCTATTTCACTGCACAAGTACAGAACAGAGGTCACTTTCTCTGTTTTCCTAGAATTAGATAACCATGGTATAGGTTAATTTACGTTGGCAGTAGAACCTGGAGGAGCTCTGGATCCAGGGTGGGTAGGACGGCAGAGGATAATCTCTTTAGGACAAAGTCTAAGATGGAAACAGGCCATTTATTTATTTATTTATTCATTCATTCATCCATTCATTTGTCCAATACACAAATACATAGGAAGAAAAATAGACATATAGTAATATATATAAGGGTAAAAGTGCACTTAGAGGAGAGGATATATGAAAGGAAGAAAATATATATGATAAGTGAGAGAAAGGAAAGACAATTGGACAGGGGATGAAAGGCACACTAGTGCACTTATGTACGCCCCTTAAGTCATGTTTACAATTTAAAAAATCTAAACCTGAGCATTATCACAGAACACCAAGGACCCCTCATTTCAACCCTGAGCTACAAATATTCTGCTTTATTGATACAAACATATCCCTACTCCAAGCAAGGGTTCCTACTTATTACCACTACTGGTGCAATGCGTTTGTAGCTCCAAGTCGCCAGTGTGCACATCAGTAATGGGCTCCAATGGGTAATGGTCAGGTACGCAGAACCGGTAGGAAAAAAATGATTATTTTTCTTTTTTTCCCCTTCTGGGCTCCGGGTATGTTTTTCTTTCATAGTAAATGAGGTTGAATGTGTATACGGTAATTTTAGAAGAACAGTTTATATAGTGTTGTGGTTAGCTCTGGCCCAGCTCCTGCCCCAAGGACTGTGGATGTGGGGGAGACATCCAAATGCTGCAGGCCTGTTTTGCCCCAGGTGGAATCTGCTGATGAAGGCTCCTCTGACCAAGAAGACATGAGTGACAGGGAGGAGGAGAGTGTGACAGACAGCTCAGAAGGAGATCAGTTATCTAGCTCCTCCTTGGATTCAGAACAAGAGTTAATGATACAGCCACGCATGCGGAGAGCGATGCATAGGCAACAACAACTGAGAGATTATTATCAAAGAAAATGAGGCCACCTGTGGTTGGGTGGGGCTGTGGTCATTAGTGAGGCTGCTATAAAGAGCAGCCTGTGGGTTTGGCCATTGTGGAGGATTACCTGATCATTGTGTTTTGTGCCTGCCTTGCTGACTTTGACCTTCGTGTGCTGATTTTTCCCCACTTTGAAACTAAACCAGAGCAAAGTGTGTGTCACTTTGGGAAAGAAGAAGGACTGTGAATTGCCTCACAGCTGCAAGCTACGTATCACAGAACTGATAAGGGATTTGTACAAATTACCAGTTTGTTTGGAGACGAGGGCTCTTTGCTATACCAAGAGAGGGCTTAGGTTAAGTGACTTTTCATTGTAAAGAACATTGTTTTGAATTTTCAAACGTGTGTGTCTGAAATTTGTACCTGTGAATTTTTGGGAGGAGTCTACCAGAGAGCCCGACCGAACATATAGTAGATAATGTATATTTCTGTGTGCCTGTGTGTAATTTGTATTTACACATATGGCATATATACATAGAATTAAATAGTAATGTTGGATGTTCAGTAATAGTAAATATGGAAATTGTGTCTCTTTGAGGCCAGGAGAGGCCAGGCACCCTAACCCCAAACCCTTGATGTGAGTAACGTCAAGTTGGCCACCTTTAAGCCAGTCACATGACCTTTAAGCCACCCTCCAGTCACATGAGTGTCAAGCCACTCCCACCTGGTCACATGGCTGGCAAGCCACACCCACAAAATAAGCCACACCCACAGTGTGGTAGTAAAAAAAATTGTAGCCCTTCACTGGTGCAAGCACGCAAGTCTCAGCATGATCTTGTTTCTGCGCATGCAATGGAAGCAAAATCTCACAAGAGTACGTGCGCGCATGAGATTTTAGCTACTTTTTTTCTTCCGCAAATGCGCAGAAGCAAAAAATTGGCAAAATCTCACACGCACGTCCCCGTACGAGATTTTGTTTCCTCAGCAATGCAGAGCTAAGCGCTCAGTTCCATTTTTGCTAACGGTGTGCATTGTGGCATGTACAGTTACCAACGCAATACTGCCCTGCACTGAGGGACATCATTAAGCACACATTCTTTGGAGGGATAACCATGGAAACTATTGTTTGTTCTCCAGAGCTAGTTTTAATCCAGGTAGAGCAAAATCCAAAATCGGAGTCTAAATTACAAACTAATGCACAGCCTCAATTTTTTTTGGGGGGGGGGGTATTTACATTCTGATATTTCATGGAGTTATTTAAGACATTGACTTTCCTAGAGGTTTCTTTCTTAATCCTGTTTTCTGCAAGAGGCACATGCTGCTGAACCAGTAAAAATATTAATATTATTATTATTATTATTATTATTATTATTTTATTTTATTTTATTTTATTTTATTTTATTTTATTTTATTTTATTTTATTTTATTTTATTTTATTTTATTTTATTTTATTTTATTTTATTTTATTTTATTTTATTTTATTTTATTTTATTTTATTTTATTTTATTTTATTTTATTTATTAGATTTGTATGCCGCCCCTCTCCGAAGACTCGGGTTTGGCCATTGTGGATAATTTTATTTATTGATTTGATTTGATTTGATTTGATTTGATCTGATCTGATCTGATCTGATCTGATTTGATTTGATTTGATTTGTATGCCGCCCCTCTCCGAAGACTCGGGTTTGGCCATTGTGGATAATTTTTTTTATGTATGTATGTTTGTATGTATGTATGTATGTATGTATGTATGTATGTATGTATGTATGTATGTATGTATTTATTAGATTTGTATGCCGCCCCTCTCCGTAGACTCGGGGCAGCTAACAACAATAATAAAACAGCATATAACATATGATATTTAAAATAACTAAAAAACCCTTATTAAAAACCCAACATACTCACAAACATACCATACATAAATTGTATAGGCCTGGGAGGAAGGAATATCTCAATTGCCCCATGCCTGACGACAGAGGTGGGTTTTAAGGAGCTTACAAAAGGCAAGGAGGGTGGGGGCAATTCTGATCTCTGGGGGGAGCTGGTTCCAGAGGGTCGGGGTCGCCACAGAGAAGGCTCTTCCCCTGGGTCCCACCAGACACCATTGTTTAGTCGACGGGACCCGGAGAAGGCCAAGTCTGTGGGACCTAACTGGCCGCTGGGATTCATGCGGCAGAAGGCGGTCCCGGAGGTATTCTGGTCCGATGCCATGAAGGGCTTTATAGGTCATAACCAACACATTGTTGTTGTTGTTGTTGTTGTTATTATTATTATTATTTATTAGACCTGTTTGCCGCCCCTCTCTGAGGATGCGGAGCAGCTCACAACATGCAATACAAACAATATGTATACAATTCTAATAGTTAAAAACAGTAAACTAAAATCCCATTATATAAAAAACAGTCAGTCTACTCAATCACATCCATATATAACATTTAACGGACAGAGAAGAAGGGGGCATTTGTATGCCGAGGACTCGGAGCGGCAATTTAAAAGCAATTTAATAACTGAAGTAACAATGTAACCAATAAGTAACAATACAAATATTTAAATAGTGAATAATACAATAATTTTATGTACAAAGAATTATATAAAACATTGGCAAGGTATGTTATAAATGTTTAAGAAAGGCTGTAAATATTTAAGCATTAGTAAGTGCGTTTAACTCCAGAAAACAGCTTCTGATAAGAGAGGGACTGTAAAGAACTCTTGTATATGTTTTATGCTTGTTTGTGTTTTGTATTGTGTGTTACCTTAAAAAATGCTAATTTAAAAAAAAAAAGTATCTGCAATTCCCTCCTGGTCAATACTTGTTGTTCAGAAATCCTGACTGCTTTGAGTAATTTTCAAATTGATCTCCTGACAATAGACAATTATCTGGATGAACATTGTCTGGGTCTTACGCAGCCTGTGCTATTTAGCTAAAGATGATTTCTCTTTCTTCTCCTCTGGGTCACACGAGGGCAGCATGAAGGAAAGGAAGTCTCTGGAGTTTACATCAGTAACTATGGATACCTCAGTGACTTGCAGAATCAGAGAATGATTGAGTGCATCAGTGGGAAGGCAGCTTCAAGGCAGCGGTGGGGCTACGAGCTGGAACACTAAAATGCGCTCGCCGCCGCGGCTTGTAAGTTCTTGCGGGACTAGCGCGACTGCAGCTGTGGAGGCAGCAAAATCGTCTATGGAGCCGCAGGTAACACCTCGCCGAAACATGGGTGCACCAGAGTTGCAGCAGCAAAATTGTGCTGGTCCCGCAAGAACTTATGAGCCGCCGCGGCGAGCGCAATTTAGTGTTCCGGCTCATAGCCCACTGCTGCTTCAAGGTCACCTAGATCCAGCGTAGGAATCTACCAAAGTATCCTGACCAGTAGCCAACAATACTTTGCACACCCAAAGTATTTTAGGCAGAATAACCCACTGTTATACAGTGTTCCCTCGATTTTTGCGGGGGATGCGTTCCGATACCGCCCGCGAAAGTCTAATTTCCGTGAAGTAGAGATGCGGAAGTAAATACACCATTTTTGGCTATGAAGAGTATCACAAGCCTTCCCTTAACACTTGAAGCCCCTAAATTACCATTTCCTATTCCCTTAACAACCATTTACTCACCATTATTACTGGCCAATTTCGGCCAATCAGCAATGGCAGATGAACGTTTGGTGATGACGTATGATGTCATTGTGCGGGAAAAACCGTGGTTTAGGGGAAAAAAGTGAAGTATTTTTTAATTAATATTTTTTGAAAAACCGTGGTATAGGCTATTTGCGAAGTTCGCACCCGCGAAAATTGAAGGAACACTGTATTGCTGATTATGCTTACTATCATAAGAGTTTATTTTTATTTTATTTATTTATTGTTTTGTCAAGTACATATTGGTGGTATACAAAGATATAACAATGTTTATATACATGATACTAGTAAAAGAGAAACATTAGGACAAGGGACGGAAGGCACGCTGGTGCACTTATGTATGCATTTATATGTGCACTTATAAGAGACCTTGGAAGTCTTCTAGTCCAGTGTTTCCCAACCTTGACAACTTGAAGATATCTGGACTTCAATTCCCAGAATTCCCCAGTCAGCATTTGGGGAATTCTGGGAGTTGAAGTCCAGATATCTTCAAGTTGCCAAGGTTGGGAAACACTGTTGTAGTCCAACTCATTGCTCATGCAGAAGAACCTATACCAGTGATGGCGAACCTATGGCACGGGTGCCACAGGTGGCACGCGGAGTCATATCTGGTGGCACGTGGGCCGTTGCCCTAGCTCATCTCCAACATGCATGTGTGTGCCGGCCAGCTGATTTTTGGCTCACACAGAGGGCGTTTTTGGCTTCCAGAGAGCCTCTGGGGGAGGGAAGCCTTTGGAGCCTGGGGACGGCAAGACACTAGCCTTCTGGGCTCATCAGGAGTTGGGAAATAGGCCATTTCCAGCCTCCAGAGAGCCTCCAGGAGGGCAGGGGGACACTGTTTTTACCGTCCCCAGGCATTGAATTATGGGTGTGGGCACTCATGCGTGCATGATAGCGCATGCCCCTACTCTTTTGGCACCCAAGGAAAAAACGGTTCGCCATCACTGACCTATACCATTGCAGACAAATAGTTTTCCAATCTCTTCTTTAAAATCTCCAGTGTTGGAACAAACATCTGGAGGCAGTTCAACCGCCACTCAGAAGAGCTTATACCTGTGATGGCAAACCTATGGCTCTCTTCCATGTTCCAATGCAGGTTCTAGTTTTGGTACTTGCCGTTGAAAAGGTTAACCATCTCTGGCCTGTATCATTTTGGACAAATAGCAGTCCAATCTCTTATTTAAAACCTCCAGTGACTAAGCACTCACAACGCATTTTTCCCCACTAATTAATTCTTAGGAAATTTATCTTTACTTCTACCCTGTTTTGACCTGAGCAATTGTGGGGAACCTGTCTTTGGGTCCCACCCATTGCTTTCCCCTTGTATGGGATAGACGGCGGGACCTCCCACATGCAAGTGCATGGCAGTGAGTCAGGTGAGGGCGTGGCCCCTCACCTGGATCAGCATGGAGCTATGCCCATAGTTGCCCCGGAAGTTTTTATTACGTCATTTTCCGCCCCGGAAGCAATTGTTTGACCCTGCGGGTCCTTGTTTAGGGTTATAGTTAATTTATGCAAATTTATTTAAATAAATTATGCAAATTTAATTAATAAAAATGACCCAGTTTAAATACAGCTCTTGTGTCCCTGTCGTTACTCCGCCTCTGCTGCAAAATAAGTCACCCCCGAAAGTAAGACATGGGAGAGGTTTCGTAGAATTGCCTAATATTAGGCATCCCCTGAAAGTAAGACGTATATGTTTCATTTCGCAGTACAGTATTCACGAACAGAACATATATAACACTGCTGTCCATAAATTGCATCGCAAAATGCTGCATCAATCATATTTAAAACCCATCCAATATGCATCCAACATGCAGCTGCGTGTTTGGATGCATTTTTGCTGCAGCGGGATTCAGGATACAACTCATTGAAAAAAAATAAGACATCCCCTGAAAATAAGACGTAGCACATTTTTGGGAGCAAAAATTAATATAAGATGCTGTCTTATTTTCGGGGAAACACGGTAGGTTGGTTCTCTTCTTGTTTAAAATGGAATGGGGCTAGGCTAGGCTAGGCTAGGCTAGGATAAGATAGGATAGGATAACAGAGTTGGATGGGACCTTGGAGGTCTTCTAGTCCAACCCCTGCTTAGGTAGGAAACCCTACATCACTTCAGACAAATGGTTATCCAATCTCTTCTTAAAAACTTCCAATGTTGGAGTTCCCAGAACTCCCAGAATTCTCCAGCCAGCCAGTTAAAGTCCAATCTTAAAAGTTGCTAAGTCTGGACATTCCTAATTTAAACAGCAGCTGGACAACCATGAACTGGAGATGGTCTAGATCTGGTTTCCCACATTAGGGAGAAGATGGGACATAGAAACATAGAAGACTGACAGCAGAAAAAGACACCATGGTCCATCTAGTCTGCCCTTATATTATTTCCTGTATTTTCATCTTAGGATGGATCTATGTTTGTCCCAGGCATGTTTAAATTCAGTTACTGTGGATTTACCAACCACGTCTGCTGGAGGTTTGTTCCAAGGATCTACTACTCTTTCAGTCAAATAATATTTTCTCATGTTGCTTTTGATCTTTCCCCCAACTAACTTCAGATTGTGTCCCCTTGTTCTTGGGTTCACTTTCCTATTAAAAACACTTCCCTCCTGAACCTTATTTAACCCTTTCACATATTTAAATGTTTCGATCATGTCCCCCCTTTCCCTTCTGTCCTCCAGACTATACAGATTGAGTTCATTAAGTCTTTCCTGATACGTTTTATGCTTAAGACCTTCCACCATTCTTGTAGCCCGTCTTTGGACCCATTCAATTTTGTCAATATCTTTTTGTGGGTGAGGTCTCCAGAACTGGACACAGTATTCCAAATGTGGTCTCACCAGCACTTTATATAGCGGGATCATAATCTCCTTCTTCCTGCTTGTTATACCTCTAGCTATGCAGCCAAGCATCCTACTTGCTTTTCCTACCGCCCGACCACACCGCTCACCCATTTTGAGACATATTTAATTAAGGTGTTTCCAAACTTTAAATTCTAAATTTTATAATAAATTAAAATCCAAAGCAAGTAGAAGACCAAACCAAACTTCGTAGTAGATGGTGCTATAGCTCCAATTTGTGGCTAGCCAGGGAATTGCCCATGAGAAAGCCAAACTGATAAGTACAATGAATGTATTAATACAGTGATCCCTTATTTTTCACAGGGAATACATTCCAAGACCACCCGTGAAAAATGAATTTCCGTGAAGTAGAGGAAATATAGCTTTTTTATGTATTTAACAAGTATTTGGACTTTTAAAATCCACCTTTTGCATTAAACAGCCATTCTATAATGCTTCTCAGCTGGAACTACATGTGATATCCTACCAAGTTCTTTAATAGTGTACAAATAGTACTGTAGAAGAGGTTTATGAATTTTTAATGGATTTAAAATTTTCAATGGATTTAATGGATTTAAGCCCCCTTTGAAAACCCATGAAGTAGCGGATCCGCAAAAAGATGAACCGCGAAGTAGCGAAGGATTACTGTAATTCCTAATGTTTTGCCCTGTTCTGCCATGTTCAATGACCCATCAATTACGGTCATAATTAGATGGTCATTTGGTAAACGTTTTTGTTGATGAGTGATGGTTGTTGTTATGTCATCAGAAGCTGGGAAGTTTTCATTCCAGTCCAATCAGGAAGTGAAGCAGGGAAATTCTGATTGGCTCCTTCCCAAAAGGACTCCCTATTTAAACCCCTGACTCTGGAACCAACTCCCCCCAGATATCAGAGTTGCCCCCACCCTCCTTGCCTTTCGCAAGCTCCTTAAAACCCACCTCTGTCGTCAGGCATGGGGGAATTGAAATTTTCCCTTCCCCCCTAGGCTTATATAATTTATACATGGTATGTTTGTATGTATGATAGGTTCTTTAAATTGGGGTTTTTAAGATTATTTTTAATATTAGGTTTGTTTACATTGTCTTTTTATTGTTGTTAGCCACCCCAAGTCTTCGGAGAGGGGTGGCATACAAATCTAATGAATGAATGAATGAATGAATGAATGAATGAATGAATGAATGAATAAATAAATAAATAAATAAATAACTGAAGTCTCACTGCCAGGTGGGTGTCATTTCACATTAAAGAGCACAATGCGCCTCAGAGTTTTTGCAAGACAGTCGTTCAATGAATGCTGCCCCATTTTAGGGCCTTTCTTGCCACAGATGTTAGGTAAATTACCGCCATTGTTAAATTAGTAGCCCTGTTGTTATGTGGGTCTGGCTTCCCCAAAAGGGGATCACGTGACCCTTGGATACAGCAACCGTCATAAATCTGAGTCGGGTGCTTAGCCTCTGAGTTTTGATCACATGACCATTGAGAATGTTACAAAGGTTGTTAAGTGTGAAACACTGTCATAAGTCACATTTTTCAGGGCCATGGAACATCTGTCATTCAATTAACTCTTGGAAATCGAGGACTACCTGTATTGCTGCCAAGATCAATATACATATACATATACATATGTGTGTGTGTGTGTATAAACACACACCATGTATACACACAGACATATATATATTTTTCAAACTTGGCAACCTAAGAGGTGGGATTCCATGTATATATACATCCGGACTAAACTGTGTTGTTTCTCTGTGTAACATATGTGGGTATATGCATATGCATAATATTTATTTATTTATTTATTTATTTATTTATTTATTCATTCATTCATTCATTCAGAAACATAGAAGATTGATGGCAGAAAAAGACCTCATGACCAATCTAGTCTGCCCGTATACTATTTCCTGTATTTTATATTCGGATGGATAGATGTTTATCCCCAGCATGTTTAAATTCAGTTCCTGTGGATTTACCAACCATGTCTGCTGGAAGTTTGTTCCAAGCATCTACTCCTTTTTCAGTCAAATAATAATTTCTCACATTGCTTTTGATCTTTCCCCCAACCAACCTCAGATTGTGCTCCCTCGTTCTTGTGTTCACTTTCCTATTAAAAACACTTCCCTCTTGAACCTTATTTAACCCTATCACATCTTCAAATGTTTCGATCATGTCCCCCCTTTTCCTTTTGTCCTCCAGACTAGACAGATTGAGTTCATTAAATTCATTGAGATTTATGATTATTTATTTATTATTTATATTTATTTATTGTTTATACTAACATCTATGTCTGTCTGTCTGTCTGTCTGTCCGTCCGTCCGTCCGTCCGTCCATCCACCCATCCACGCTTCTGTAGCATTTATTGGAAGTGGTGACCCTTTGAGAGCTGTTATATATTATATGAACCGCTCCGAGTCTTCGGACAGGGGCGGCATACAAATCTAATAAATAATAATAATAATAATAATAATAATAATTATTATTATTATATGAATGAACCAAGATGGCGCAGTGGGTAGAGGGCAGTATTGCAGGCCACTAAAGCTGAGTGCTAGATCTGTAGGTCAGCGGTTCAAATCTCATCACCGGCTCAAGGTTGACTTATTCCGAGGTGGGTAAAATGAGGACCTGGATTGTGGGGGCAATATGCTGGCTCTGTTAAAAAGTGCTATTGCTGATATGTTGTAAACCGCCCTGAGTATAAGGAGAAGGGCGGCATAAAAAAAACCGAATGAATGAATGAATAAATAAATAAATAAATAAAAGTGTCATTTTAAGCTATGCCGTTTAGTGTATATTTAAAGTGACAATGAAAAGTCATTCTAAACTCTTAAGTTCTTCGTTTTTTGTTTTGCTTAAGAATGCTATTCATTTTAACTTTTGACAACTCCAGTAGCTGCTGAGGAGAATCACAAATCGCTTTCGACTAGGGGTAGGCAAAGTTGGCTCTTCTATGACATGTGGACTTCAATTCCCAGAATTCCTGAGCTAGGTTAATTGGCTCAGGAATTCTGGGAGTTGCAGTCCACAAGTCATAGAAGAGCCAACTTTGCCTACCCCTGCTTTAGACGCCCCTCCTCCCCGCCCCTCCCCGCGCTGCATTCACATTCAGCAGTCGCGTTTGTCCTCTGCAAGGCACCGTCTTTTTTTCTCCGCTTCCGTTTGTTTCCGGAAACGGAAGAGGCGTGACCAAAAAGCGTGTAGGGGGAGTGCGAGCCAGCATGGCGGCTCGCGGTCCTGCTGGGAAGCGTGGCGCCGGCTCCGGGGCATCGCGTGTGTCGGATCCCCAAGAGGAGCCTCCGCCTCCGCTGCAGGCCGTCCTGGTCGCCGACAGCTTCAACCGCCGCTTCTTCCCCATTTCCAAGGACCGACCGCGGGTGAGCGAGTGCTTTTCTTCCTCCCTCGTGCCCCCCCCCCGGGAATCTTTTGCTCTGGACTTCGACTCCCATCATCCCCTGCCACAGCATGGCCCGGGGCAGCGGTTTGAGAAATTCGCGGTCTCGCCATCTGGAAGGACTCCAGATGTGGCGCCCGACTTGGTGCCCAAAGCCCAGCTGCACTCAGCCACAGAGCTTCTGGTGGCCATCCAGGACCAGGCTTTCTGTGGATGATGGGAGCTGTAGTCCATCCTATTTGGAGGGCAACAGGTTGACAGATCGGGATGCTTTTATTTTCTGCCATTCAGCCACAGAGCTTCTCGTGGCCATCCAGCACCAGGCTTTCTGTGGATGATGGGAGTTGTAGTCCAACCTATTATGGAAGGCAGCAGCTTGACAGGTCTGGATAGTTTTATTTTCTGCCATTCAGCCGCAGAGTTTCTGATGACCAGCCAAGGCCAGGCTTTTGGTGGATGATGGGAGTGTAGTCCATCCTATTTGGAGAGCAACAGCTTGACAGATCTGGATGCTTTTATTTTCTGCCATTCAGCCACAGAACTTCTCGTGGCCAGCTAGGGCCAGGCTTACTGAGGATGATGGGAGCTGTAGTCCAACCCATTTGGATGGCAACAGCTTGACAGATCTGGATACTTGTATTTTTCAGGGGGTTTTTTGTCCTTGTCCCGCTCTCCTAAAGCATTCTGGCCCTCATCAAAGGTTATACAAAGTAAGGGTTGGAAGAGATCTTGGAGGTTTTCTAGTTCAATCCTCTCTGCTTAAGCAGGAGGCCATTTATCATTTCATATTATGTTGAATTTGAACCTAAAGTAGTCAGATAACTTGTGTTCATCTTACAGAAGTGGTGAACTTAGTATTATGACAAGTCAGAAAGCATAAAGGACTGCTCAGGTCAATTGTTGAGCTACGAATATTCTCTTCTAGTTTATGAAATGAGAGCAGATGACACTCCCTTTTAGCGCTGATGATGTAACCTAGTTTGGTAATAAAAGTCTGCCAAAAAACCCCAACCCAACTGGATTCCAATCCTAAACTACCAATACAGTGGTACCTCAAGATACGAACCCCTCGTCTTACGAACAACTCGTGATACGAACCTGGGGTTCAGAAAAAATTTGCCTCTTCTTACGAACTTTTTTCGAGTTATGAACCGGCGTTCGGAGACTGCTGGGAAGCCGCGCGGCTGTTTTAAAAGGTAACAGCCGGGCGGCGGGGCTTCCCAGAAGCCTCCCGAACGCCGGTTCGTAACTCGAACAAAGTTCGTAAGAAGAGGCAAAATTTTGCTGAACCCCGGGTTCGGTTCGGGAGGTTGCTGGGAAGCCCCCGAGGCCGGCTGCGACCTTTTAAAACACCCGCGCCGCTTCGCAGCTGTCTCCCGAAGCCGAACGCGGAAGTTCGGCTTTAGCGTTCGGCTTCAGGAGACAGCTGCGAAGCGGCGCGGGTGTTTTAAAAGGTCGCAGCCAGCCTGGGGGGCTTGCCAGCACCCCCCGGAACCCCGAACTTTTGCCGAACTCCCGGGTTCGGGGTTCGGGAGGTTGCTGGGAAGCCCCCGAGGCCGGCTGCGACCTTTTAAAACACCCGCGCCGCTTCGCAGCTGTCTCCCGAAGCCGAACGCGGAAGTTCGGCTTTAGCGTTCGGCTTCAGGAGACAGCTGCGAAGCGGCGCGGGTGTTTTAAAAGGTCGCAGCCAGCCTGGGGGGCTTGCCAGCACCCCCCGGAACCCCGAACTTTTGCCGAACTCCCGGGTTCGGGGTTCGGGGGGGTGCTGGGAAGACCCCCAGGCCGGCTGCGACCTTTTAAAACACCCGCGCCGCTTCACAGCTGTCTCCCGAAGCCGAACGTGGAAGTTCGGCTTTAGCGTTCGGCTTCAGGAGACATCTGCGAAGCGGCGCAGTTGTTTTAAAAGGTCGCAGCCGGCCTGGGGGGCTTGCCAGCACCCCCCTGAACCCGGGTTCGGTGTTCGGGGGTGTGTGCTGGCAAGCCCCCCAGGCCGGCTGCGACCTTTTAAAACACCCGCGCCGCTTCGCAGCTGTCTCCTGAAGCCGAACGCGGAAGTTCGGCTTTGCCGTTCGGCTTCAGGAGACAGATGGGAAGCAGCGGGGCTCTTTTAAAAGGTCGCAGCCGGCCTGGGGGGCTTCCCAGCACCCCCCCGAACCGGGGGGGGTGCTGGGAAGCCCCCCAGGCCGGCTGTCACCTTTTAAAACAGCCGCGCGGCTTCCCAGCAGTCGCCGAAAGCCGTTTTTTTGCGGGGGTTTTTTTGGTTGCACAGATTAATTGACTTTACATTGTTTCCTATGGGAAACAATGTTTCGTCTTACAAACCTTTCGTCTTACGAACCTCCTCCTTGCACCAATTAAGTTCGTATCATGAGGTATTACTGTATTCTCTTCTATCAATTTAATAAAGATTTTAACTCTGTATGTCTAAGCTAAAGCATGAAAAATCTTTATTTTATGCAGCTGGGCAACTCTCAGTGCCAATTACATCTATGCCGAATGAAATGTCATTTTTATAGTTCTTATGGGTTTTCTTGCAAATGTCTATGCTTTCGATAAGTGCCTGTAGCTTCACATTGGACTCCATTTGTCTGATTATGTGGCAGGAAGCCAACTGCTAAAGCAACAATGTATTCTTTGGTGTGCATGGGAAAGGATAGCTACTTTGCTTGACTAAGTGTGAGGCTGCTAAATTCTGTGGCAATAAGCCATAACATGGTTTGAATTTGGCATCTTGGATAGACCTAGCATTTAAACTCCCGATTAAAATATGGCGTTGATTGCCAATTCGTTGTAGCGGTTATAGGCACTACGATAGAAATAAGGAGGGCATCAATTCTGGTTCCTGTCTCAGGCATGAAACCAGCTCTGGGTGACTTTGAGTAGTTGCTGTATCTCAAATCAGGCAATTGCCAATAGTCAAGACTGACTTGAAGGCCGGGGGAAAAAAAAAGGATTTAGCTGGTTAATGTCTATGGAGATTCTCATTATGTAGGTCATGGTTGTCCCAAAGGTGCTTTTTGACAACCGGACTTTCTGGTTTTTCTTTGAAGACGTTTTGCTTCTCATTCAAGAAGACTTGGTGGTGCTCCACGCTACTTCTGCTGATCACCGGCTGCCAGCATTTTGGCAGATTGAATCTCACCAGGCTCCAGGTTGACTCAGCCTTCCAACCTTCCAAGGTCGGTTAAATGAGGACCCAGATTGTTGGGGGAAATATACTTACTCTCTGTAAAGCGCTTAGAGAGGGCTGCGAAACACTGTGGATTTGTATATAAGTCTAAATGCTATTGCTAAATTCTAAGCTTCTTCAACTCTGAATGGGTGGTGGGGAATAGACATATCAAATCTCTATTCACCACTATCCAGTCTGAGCTGAAGAAGCTTCTTGGATGAGAAGCGAGATGTCTCCAAAGAAAAACCAGAAAGTTCAGTTGTCTCTTAAAAAAGCATCTTTGGGATTTAGCTAGTTATTTGAATAGAATCTATTCCAAACCAAACAAATGGAGTTTTCTGTTTTTACATCTGATAAAATCCTTGGATGGGGTTGGCTTTGAAGATAAGACTGGCAGTTTCATTTGGGATATCTTGGATCTTGTAAGATTTCTACCAGTTGGAAGAGACAGTACTGAACTGAATAGATACCGTATTTTGGGGACTATAAGACCCACCGGTGTATAAGACTCACCAAAAATTCAAAAAGGTACGTAAGGAAAAAAGTTTTTGTCCTCCTCGGTTCCCAGAAGCAGTTTGCACGTCTCCTAAAACCCTCTGTGCATCCCATTGTTTGCAACAATAAGCCCCATTTTTTAAAAAGGAAACAGGGCATGCAGTGTGGTTGGGAAGCCTGCAGAGTACTCCTGCCCCCATTTTTGCAAAAGTGGGGTGCACAGAGGGTTTAAGAGGCCTGCAGAGTGCTCTTACTTCATGGTGGAAGGCAGAAACAGCTCTGTTTTTGCAAAAAATGGGGGTGTTTTTATTTATTATTATTATTTGTTGTAAATTGTTTTCACTTTGTTGTGAGCCGCCTCGAGTCTGCGGAGAGGGGCGGCATACAAATCTAAATAAATAAATAAATAAATTGTTATTTTATTTATTAGATTTGTATGCGCCCCTCTCCGAAGACTCGGGGCGGCTCACAACAATAATAAAAACGATATTCCAGCGAAAACAAATCTAATATTAAAAAGCACATAAAACCCTATCATATTTTTTAAAAAGCAAACAACATATACATACCCAAACATAAATATATATTTAAAAAAAAGCCTGGGGGAAAGGTGTCTCAACTCCCCCATGCCTGGTGGTATAGATGGGTCTTGAGTAATTTATGAAAGACAAGGAGTGTGGGGGCAGTTCTAATCTCCGGGGGGAGTTGATTCCAAAGGGCTGGGGCTGCCACAGAGAAGGCTCTTCCCCTGGGGCCCACCAAACAACATTGTGTGGTCGACGGGACACGGAGAAGGCCAACTCTGTGGGACCTTATCAGTCACTGGGATTCGTGTGGTAGCAGGCGGTTCCAGAGGTATTCTGGTCCAATGCCATGCAGGGCTTTAAAGGTCATAACCAACACTTTGAATTGTGACCAGAAACTGATCGGCAGCCAATGCAGGCCACGGAGTGTTGTAGAAACGTGGGCGAATCTAGGAAGCCCCACGATGGCTCTCGCGGCCGTGTTCTGCACGATCTGAAGTTTTGCCTTACCCAAGTCCCTAGGAGCACCCTGCAGGCCTCCCAAACTCTCTCTGCACCCAATTTTTGTGGAAAAACAAATCCACTTTTCAAAACAATGGGACGCAAGGGTGGGGCTTCAGGAGACCAAATATGGCTGTATTTGGTGTATAAGACACACTGATATTTTCACCCTTTTAGGAGGAAAAGGTGCGTCTTACACTCCAAAAATACATTACATTATGTTCAGGGGACATACACTGCTCAAAAAAATAAAGGGAATACTCAAATAACACATCCTAGATCTGAATGAATGAAATATTCTCATTGAATACTTTGTTCTGTACAAAGTTGAATGTGCACAACAGCAGGGGAAATTGATTGTCAATCAGCGTTGCTTCATAAGTGGACAGTTTGATTTACTTGGAATTATATTGTGTTGTTTAAGTATTCCTTTTGGTTTTTTTGATCAGTGTTTATAGTGAACATATAGGCAATTTGTGCCATACAGATAGTCATTGCTTGGCAACCAGTCCAAAGTTCCAACTGACTTCCCAGAAGTTATTTATGATCCAGTTCTGATAGCTGCACACACCCAAGTCTTTTGGGTGCTTGGCAATCTTTGTTGACCTGGTTTTGCCAGAAAGCAGACATAACGGAGAAAATTTGATAAATTGTGGTCACATGCTCGTTGGAAAACTCCAAAATGTAGCCCAGTTGCCAAGTGCTCAAAATGTCATGTAACCGGAGTGGGCAACCCATCAGAACCTCAAATACAGATCATAACTAGCCCCCAGTAGATCTGTTAGAACTTCAAGCATTCGCTAAGTGACAGGTTATACGTCGAGGACTAACCATATTGTAGGCTTATGGTCTTTCTGTTGACTCATATCTGATCTTTCGTATACTTTTGCCATAGAATATGAAATAGTTCTTACTCCATCCTTTGGTAGTATATCAGTTATGGGAAGAGAAGCTACGCAAAGTTTTTCAAGCCTGCATTGGTAAATTTCCTCATTTACTTCTCCATTGTCCGAGGCACTATCTTGCAAGTAATTCTGTATTGCTTTTGTAATGAAATGACCTAAATGAAACGGTTAATGGAATGTTCCTATATCCAGCGGTACGAGGAAAGAAAATTTCCAGTTTTTGTGGATGTGTGCAAAACAATCATGATGTGCATTTACCAAATTGCAAAAAATTTTCCAATGCAAACTCAAAACAAAGTCCCCAATTATATACTTTTTCCCTTAGTGGTTTTTTCCAGTTTAGCAGTATCATTCTTTGCACCAGGATAGAAACATAGAAGACTGACAGCAGAAAAAGACCTCATGATCCATCTAGTCTGCCATACTATTTTCTGTATTTTATCTTAGGATAGATATATGTTTACCCCAGGCATGTTTAAATTCAGTTACTCTGGATTTATCAACCACGTCTGCTGGAAGTTTGTTCCAAGGATCTACTACTCTTTCAGTAAAATAATATTTTCTCATGTTGCTTTTGATCTTTCCCCCAACTAACTTCAGATTGTGTCCCCTTGTTCTTGTGTTCACTTTCCTATTAAAAACACTTCCCTCCTGGGCCTTATTTAACCCTTTAACATATTTAAATGTATCGATCATGTCCCCCCTTTTCCTCCTGTCCTCCAGAGTCCAGACTATACAGATTGAGTTCATTCCTGATACGTTTTATGCTTAAGACCTTCCACCATTCTTGTAGCCCGTCTTTGGACCCGTTCAATTTTGTCAATATCTTTTTGTCTTTCAAAATAAGTTCAGTTATTTGTTCACTGCAGTCAAAGAACCTAGTTGTTAAATCAATCAATCAATCACTCGGAATAGAGCTGAAAGGGACCTTGGAGGTCTTCTAGTCTCAAGCAGGAGGCCCTATCATTTCAGACGAGTCACTTGTCCAGTCTCTTCTTGAGTATACCACTTCTTTCGATAAAGCAGTTTTTCTGATTCTGAACCAGCAAGCAGACTTTCCTATGAAATAAATACAGCAGCTTGCAGGGTGGATTTGATTTAAATCACTAGTAAATAGGCTTGATTTCAAACATAATTTTTAAACAACCACTGTAATTTGTGTCCATAGCAGCTCCTCGTCTGACCTGCTGTTGGATTTACTGACAGTCTTAGGAAATATTGCAGAATATGCAGCCTCATGCTGCATAATTAAGCTCCATTTCATGCTGAATAAAACTAAATTATTAATGTATCTTAAATAGAAAACTATATTTAGATAGATTTTTTTACTCAAAAGGCATTTTATTAAAATAAATTCAATTTAAAAAAATCCAATTTAAATAAAAAATAATTTAAATCTATCTTTTAAAAATTAAAAAAAAATCATCAATTTTTAGACACCCTGGCAATTTGTGTAGAAGAAATGGCACCTTTTGAGCTGTCCTATGTATGGAAATGAATAAATCCATTTAAGAGTAATTTTAGTCTGCCAGCAGATAAAAACAGGCTTTTCTAGATTGTCTTTTGTAGCAACCGGCTCATCTTGCACAGAATTAATTGCTATACATTATACATTTCTGCCTAATAATTAATAAAAATATCTAATTTAGTGTTTCCCAACCCTTAGCAACTTGAAGATATTTGGACTTCAACTCCAAGTCCAAATACAGTGATACCTCGTCTTACAAACGCCTCGTCATACAAACTTTTCGAGATACAAACCCAGGGTTTAAGATTTTTTTGCCTCTTCTTACAAACTATTTTCACCTTACAAACCCACCGCCACCACAGTGTTGCACCGCCTCCGGACTTCCATTGCCAGCAAAGCACCCATTTTTGCGCTGCTGGGATTCCCCTGAGGCTCCCCTCCATGGGAAACACCACCCCCGGACTTCTGTGTTTTTGCGATGTTGCAGGGGAATCCCAGCAGCGCAAAAATGTGCGCTTCGCTGGCAACGGAAGTCCGGAGGTGGGGTTCCCAAGCGAGGGGAGCCTCAGTGAAATCGCAACATCGCAAAAACACAGAAGTCCAGAGGTGGGGTTTCTCATGGAGGGGAGCCTCGGGGGAATCCCAGCAGTGTAAAAAACGGGTGCTTCGGCTGGCAAAAGGGGTGAATTTTGGGCTTGCACGCATTAATCGCTTTTCCATTGATTCCTATGGGAAACATTGTTTCGTCTTACAAACTTTTCACCTTAAGAACCTCGTCCCAGAACCAATTAAGTTTGTAAGACAAGGTATCACTGTATCTTCAAGTTGCCAAGGTTGGGAAACACTGATCTAACATCAAACATCTATTATTATAAGTTTTCAAAGGCTCCAGAGAAGCTTTCATGTAAGAAAAAAATTTGGCCAGCTCTTAAGCAGTGTTTTGGGGAAATTTAAACTTTTGCTATCCCAAGGAAATACCTCACAATGATTGTTTCCATGAAGTTATTCTTCCCATCATTTTAGTTCCTAGATAGTGCTCAAAAAAAGGGGAGGGGCTCAAAAAACACATCCTAGATCTGAATGAATGAAATATTCACATTGTATACTTTGTTCTGTACAAAGTTGAATGTGCTGACAACACGTGAAATTGATTGTCAATCAGTGTTGCTTCCTAAGTGGACAGTTTGATTTCACAGAAGTCAAATAGAGATGAGACTGGAAATATTTGTATTGGGAATATTACCTGAAACCTACAAAAAAGAAACAACAGTATTTAATAATACATGTGATAACAGCTGCAAGAATAATAATCGCTCAGAATTGGCAAAATAAATATATACCAGCAGAAGAAAATTGGATTAGAAAGGTCTTAAGAGTGTGGCGAAATGGACAAACTTACAAAGGACATACAAGAAACGAAAAAGAGGAAACAGGATACTACAAAGTATGGGGAAAGTGGTATGAATGGTTAGAGAAGAGAGATTAAGGGAATAACGATAGAAAGATGACAAAACATAGAAACATAGAAGATTGACGGCAGAAAAAGACCTCCTGGTCCATCTAGTCTGCCCTTATACTATTTCCTGTATTTTATCTTACAATGGATATATGTTTATCCCAGGCATGTTTAAATTCAGTTACTGTGGATTTATCTACCACGTCTGCTGGAAGTTTGTTCCAAGGATCTACTACTCTTTCAGTGAAATAATATTTCCTCACGTTGCTTTTGATCTTCCCCCCAACTAACTTCAGATTGTGTCCCCTTGTTCTTGGGTTCACTTTCCTATTAAAAACACTTCCCTCCTGAACCTTATTTAACCCTTTAACATATTTAAATGTTTCGATCATGTCCCCCCTTTCCCTTCTGTCCTCCAGACTATACAGATTGAGTTCATGAAGTCTTTCCTGATACTAAATGGTATTAAACATAAACAATCATAGGGGAAATAAAAGATATGTTAGAAATAATATAGATATATTGCAATGTATATAAACAGAATTGTGAAATATATGTTTATAAAGCCCTTCATGGCATCGGACCAGGATATCTGCGAGACCGCCTTCTGCCACACGAATCCCAGCGACTGGTTAGGTCTCACAGAGTTGGCCTTCTACGGGTCCCATTGACTAAACAATGTCGTCTGGCGGGACCCAGGGGAAGAGGCTTCTCTGTGGTGGCTCCGAACCTCTGGCACCAGCTCCCCCCCAGAGATTAGGATTGCCCCCACCCTCCTTGCC
Organism: Erythrolamprus reginae; assembly: GCF_031021105.1. NCBI lineage: Eukaryota > Metazoa > Chordata > Lepidosauria > Squamata > Dipsadidae > Erythrolamprus > Erythrolamprus reginae. The sequence continues at coordinate 114,087,396 of NC_091954.1, read as the reverse complement.
TTTCGTAAACTTCTTAAAACCTACCTCTGCCGTCAGGCATGGGGGAATTGAAACATCTCCCCCCTTGCACATGTAGTTTTTGTGAATGATTCGATTGTGTGTTGTTTTTTATATATTGGGGTTTCTTTTTTGGACTTTTTAATCTAAAACTGTAATTTAGATTTTAAAATATTAGATTTGTTACTATGTACTGTTCTTCCCCATTGTTGTGAGCCGCCCCGAGTCTGCGGAGAGGGACGGCATATAAACCCAATAAATCTAGAAATTGAAGAGGAAAAACAGTAAAACACAAAGTGTTTTAGCGGTGTGAAAATGTTGCAAAGAAGGAAGTTGTATAGTTGTATCTTTGTTTTTAATTTTAATTTAATGTTTAATTTAATTTTAATTCCATTTCATTTTTAAAAAATGTCCAATAAAAAAAGAATGCTCTTTATGTCCATTTGCGTTTGTTCCTGTGTACATGTGTAATTTCTCGACCCGATTGCTGAAGCATCTTTAAATGGCAATGTTGTGCCAGCTGTTAATTATATTCATCCCAAGCAGAACGTGGATATTTATTTCTTTGCCACCGCGGAGAAAAGGATCAGTTTATAAGTAGCTGTGTCTCAACAGGCGTCAAAACCCAGCTGCAGTCCTGTCTTTGCTCGGAGGGCTCGGCTCACTTGTGAAAGTTCAAGAGGATTCCAGGGCTGTAGCCCAGACTGGAAGGTCGAAAACAAGGGTCCCTGATGGCAGTGGCCAACTCCTCTTGTCTTGTTGCCAAAACAAGTACACAGATCTGTCTCCAAGGACTCACCGGGAGCCCAGCTCCACTGGATTGTCATTACCAGCCTGTCTGGCTTAGAACATTTATGGCCAGAGAGTTGAGGTTGTGGGTTTTTGGATCGTCAGGATAGGAGAGTGTCACCTGTTGAGAGTAAGGACGATCCTAAGTTACTGTATTTTTTGGAGTATAAGACGCACCGGAATATAAGACACACCTTAGTGTTTGGGGAGGAAGATAGGGGAAAGATAGGGGATATTCATCTGGCTAGCGTCCATAGTCTGGTCAGTTTCAGCACATTTATTTATTTATTCATTCATTCATTCATTTATTTATTGATTTATTAGATTTGTATGCCGCCCCTCTCCGTGGACTCGGGGCGGCTCACAACACAAAACAGTTCATAACAAATCTAATAATTTGCAATTTAAAATATTAAAAACCCCATTATTAAGCAAACATACATACAAGCATACCATACATAAATTGAATTGGATAGGCCCGGGGGAGATATCTCAGTTCCCCCATGCCTGACGACAAAGGTGGGTTTTAAGGAGTTTACGAAAGGCAAGGAGGGTAGGGGCAGTTCTAATCTCTGGGGGGAGCTGGTTCCAGAGAGTCGGGGCCGCCACAGAGAAGGCTCTTCCCCTGGGGGCCGCCAACCGACATTGTTTAGTTGACAGGACCCAGAGAAGGCCCACTCTATGGGACCTAATCGGTCTCTGGGATTCGTGGTCCGATGCCATGAAGGGTTTTAAAGGTCATAACCAACACTTTGAATTGTGACCGGAAATTGATCGGCAACCAATGTAGACTGCGAATTCACTTAATGTCTGTGCTACTAAGTTAACAAGTGCGGCGATTTGCTTAACACCTGGGACAAGAAAGGTCATAAAATGAGCCCAAACTCACTTAACAACCGTCTCATTTAGCAACAGACGTTTTGAGCTCAACCGTTGTTGCACATCGAGGACGACCTCTACAAAGTTGGCCTGCTCATTATGGTATCTTTGAAGTGCTTTGGACTTGAACATCAGCCCCAAGAGCATTGCTCACAGCAACTTCCTCAACCTCTGGAAGGCTGTAAATTCTATCCCTGTTTTAAGGCAGTTCCCTGGTTTCTAATATACTGCTCAAAAAAAAGGGGGGAATACTTAAACAACACAATATAATTCCAAGTAAATCAAACTTCTGTGAAATCAAACTGTCCACTTAGGAAGCAACACTGATTGACAGTCAATTTCACATGTTGTCAGCACATTCAACTTTGTACAGAACAATTGAGAATATTTGTATGTGCTGTTTGGTTTTTAATTATGATAGGGTTTTTAGTTTTTTAACATTAGATTTGTGCCATTATAATATTGTTTTTATCGTCGTTGTGAGCCGCCCCGAGTCTTCGGAGAGGGGCAGCATACAAATCTAATAAATTATTATTATTATTATTATTATTATTATTATTATTATTATTTTCATTCTTTCAGATCTAGGATGTGTTATTTGAGTGTTCCCTTTATTTTTTTGAGCAGTATACTCTCCCCCTCTCCCCGCAAAGCCTCTCCCCGCAAAGGCCACCCATGTTTAATGAATACTGTGCCCGCTTGTTATTGCATTAGAAGGATTGTGTGACTCTTTGCTGTAGGAAGAACTGCAAATTATAGCGTGGTTGTTTTTTCTGGCTGACTTTCCTCTGTTTCCCCAGGCTCTGCTTCCTCTGGCCAATGTGGCCTTGATAGACTATACCCTGGAATTCCTCACTGCGACTGGGGTGGAAGAAACCTTCGTCTTCTGCTGCTGGAAATCGGCAGAGATCAAGGAGCATTTACAGTAAGAGGAGTCATTTTCTTGGTCTCTCCCCCAAAAAGGAGCTTTTCCCCCTCACCCTAAAGTTTAAAGAAACTTTTCTTTTATGTGCACTGAGAGCATATGCACCCAGACACATTCCTCATGTGTCCAATCACACTTGGTCAATAAAGAATTCTATTCTATTCTATTCTACCCTACCCTACCCTATCATCACATCCATTCCATTTCATATTTTCTATTATTTCCCATTCCATCCCATTCCATTATAATCCATCCATTCTGTTCCATATTTTGTATTTTATTCTATTCCATCTCATCCCATTCCATTCCACATTTTATATTCTATTCTATCCTATCCCATCACAATCCATTCCATTCCATATTTTCTATTCTATTCCATCCCAATCCATTCCATTCCATATTTTCTATTCTGTTCTATTCTGATACCCCATCCCATGCCATACCATTCCATTACAATCCATTCCATTCCATATTTTCTATTCTAGTCTATTCTACCCTACCCTACTCTACCCTATCATCCCATCCATTCCATTCCATATTTTCTATTCTAGTCTATTCTACCCTACCCTACTCTACCCTATCATCCCATCCATTCCATTCCATATTTTCTATTCTATTCTTTCCCATTCCATCCCATTATAACCCATCCATTCCATTCCACATTTTGTACTCTATTCTATCCTATCCCATTCCATCCCAATCCATTCCATATTTTCTGTTCTGTTCTGTTCTGTTCTAGTCTGATACCCCATCCTATGCCATACCATTCCATTACAATCCATTCCATTCCATATTTTGTATTCTATTCTATTCTATTCACGTGACCATGGGGGATGCTGCAAAGATTGTAACTATGAAAAACAGATAATGTCACATTACGGTCACTAAATGAACAGCTGTAAGTCAAGGGCTACCTGTATCTGTACTCATCTAATCAAAAAGCTGGTGCATTTCCTGTTGCAGAGGTTCTCATTCCGTTGTTTCTGTCTGTGATTTTTATCCCCCCACCCTCCACCCCAGAAACTCAAAGTGGTGCTGCCCGACGTCGCCCAACGTCGTGCGATTTGTCATCTCGGACCTCTACCGTTCCATCGGCGACGTGTTGCGCGACGTTGATGCCAAGTCTCTTGTTCGTTCTGACTTTATCCTTGTCTCTGGGGATCTGGTGTCCAACATTAATATTTCTACAGCTTTACAGGAACACAGGTGGGTGATCAGGAGAAAGGCAGAAGTCTACGGAGAGGGGCGGCATACAAATCTAATAAATAATAATAATAATAATAATCATCATCATCATCATCCTCGGCTCACAGCCACAATGGAGCCTAAAATTTATGTTGATGATGTTTCCCAAATATATCACCAGAATCTTGAAAATGTAAACAGATACAGGGGACATATTGCCATATATGGTGGATCTGCTCATTGGCACAAAAATATTGGAGAAGAATAAAACACTGGTTAGAGGGAATGGTAAAAGAGCAAGTGGAATTAAAACAGGGTGTCTAGCAAACCTGGAAAACAGGGAAATCATGGAATTATCAGGGAAATCGGTGGTTCGGGAAATATCGGGGAATTTGTGGGGGGGAAAATGGAATAAATCGGGGGGGGGGGGAACCAAAACTGTATTAAAATGTTTAAAAGTAAGGGAAAAATCATATTACAAAAAAAACCAGATGGTGCTGCCTGGCAGTCAAGCAAAATGAGCATAACTGTGGCAACAATTGGCTTCCTCTGCTACCAATATTTCTGCACAGCTTAGTTGTTTGGTATGACGTCATCTACAACCGCACCTTAACTAGATTGCAGGGAACTGTCAGGGTAATATAATAATAAATTTATTGTCATTGTCAAAACAACGAATTGTCATTGACAACGAAGGTCGTGTGACACCCAGAGACCAGTTCCACCATACATAAAATTAGAATAGGTAAATTTAAAAATAGAATAAAAAGTAGAATAAAAAAATAGAATAAAATGTCCCACCCACTACAAATTCCCCACCCTAAACCACTCAACCATCTACATGACAAACTGAGTAATATTGTCCAACAGTTCATTGATGGTGGCCCTTTAGTTCGTTGTTAAGTGCGAGTATAGTTCTGGGATAAAAACTATTCATGAAATGTGTGGTCCGAGTATCCAAGTATAATATCAGGGAATTTCAAAATGCTCTACCCATAGACACCCTGTTAAAAGTTATTTATTAGGTTTTTATTAGGAGCTATTTTTATTAGTTATATTAACAGGGAAATATGCCAATATTTAATGCTACATGTAATAATGAGGGGAGACAATTGTAGATGCTCAAAATTGGAAAAATGGAATTGGTAATAAAGAAAATTTTAGAGTGCCCTCAGATGGACAAGCTGACAATGGAAATTAAGAATAAAGGAGAAACACCCGAAACAGAATATTATTTAATAGACAGTATAATTGATTAGATAGTAGATGTAAAAATTAGTAAACTATGAAAGATGATTTATGAATTAGAAATGAGATGAAGAATATTAATTATACAGTGGTCCCCCGATTATTGCGAGGGTTCCGTTCCAGGACCCCTCGCAATGATCGGTTTTTTCGCGAAGTAGCGCTGCGGAAGTAAAAACACCATCTGCGCATGCGCAGATGGTGTTTTTACATCTGCCACAGCAGCGAGGAGCCGAAGATTGGGGTTTCCCCGCCGCCCACGCAAACTCCTCGCTGCTGCCGCGCCCGCCACTTGTCTTGTCCGCCCGCCGCTTGTCCGCCGCCTGCCTGCCCGCGCGCCTGCCACTCGCCCGCCCTTCGCCCGCCCACGCCGTTCGCTCGCGCCGCTTCCCAGCTGAGTCCTGAAGCCAGAAGGCAAAGGCGAACTTCCGCGTTTGGCTTCGGGACTTAGCTGGGAAGCGGCGCTGGGGTTTCCCCACCGCCCACGCAAACTCCTCGCTGCCGCTCGCCCGCCCTTCGCCCGCCCACGCCGTTCGCTCGCACCGCTTCCCAGCTGAGTCCTGAAGCGAACTTCCGCGTTTGGCTTCAGGACTCAGCTGGGAAGCGGCGCTGGGGTTTCCCTGCCGCCCACGCAAACTCCTCGCTGATGCCCGCCGCTCGTCCTCCCGCCAGCAAGAGGGGGAAGACCCAGGGAAGCCGCCCAGCAGCTGATCTGCCCGGCGCCATCTACGCATGCGTGGCCATAGAAAAAAGGGCGCGCATGCGCAGATGGTGTTTTTACTTCCGGGTTGAAAAATCGCCATATAGCCGTTTCGCAATGATCGGGATCGCAATACCCGGGGGATCACTGTATACTATTATATCATGCTACAAAAATAAGATGTAAACAATATTTTGAACAAGAGTTATATAATGTGTACATATTTGTATATATAAAGGAGAAACCGAATACTATTTAATTTGGGAAGTATGGTACAACTAGGTGCAGAGTAGATGCAGAGATTAGAAAAGAAACCATGAAAGACGAATCACAGACTAGAAATTAGAAATAAATATAAGTACTGTATACTGCTCAAAAAAATAAAGGGAACACTCAAATAACACATCCTAGATCTGAATGAATGAAATATTCTAAACATTTAAATATGTTAAAGGGTTAAATAAGGTCCAGGAGGGAAGTGTTTTTAATAGGAAAGTGAACACAAGAACAAGGGGACACAATCTGAAGTTAGTTGGGGGAAAGATCAAAAGCAACATGAGAAAATATTATTTTACTGAAAGAGTAGTAGATCCTTGGAACAAACTTCCAGCAGACGTGGTAGATAAATCCACAGTAACTGAATTGAAACATGCCTGGGATAAACATATATCCATCCTAAGATAAAATACAGAAAATAGTATAAGGGCAGACTAGATGGATCATGAGGTCTTTTTCTGCCGTCAGTCTTCTATGTTTCTATGTTTCTCATTGAATATTTTGTTCTGTACAAAGTGGAATGTGCACAACAGCATATGAAATTGATTGTCAATCATTGTTGCTTCCTAAATGGACAGTTCAATTTCATAGACATTTAATTTACTTGGAGTTATATTACGTTGTTTAAGTGTTCCCTTTATTTTTTTGAGCAGTGAATAATGATAGACAGAATGTTTATTGTAAATAATAATAATAATAGGATTGGATGTTATAAAAATGTAAAATAATAAAATGAAATGCATGGAGTGATAACTATAGAGAGAAGAGTGTTAGAAATACGGAAACAATAGCTATGAATACAATACTGTATATTAGGGAAAATATACCGATCTGTCAACGTTGCAAAGTTTGAAACGGTGATGTAAAATGAAGAAAACTCTATTAGAAAAAGGCAATGTTAAAAATACAAAAACAAAAATTTATGTTGCTGAGCAAGACAGTCGTTATGTGCGAAAATTGTACCATTTTATGACCTGGTTAAGCAAATCACTGCCGTATCAGATTAGTAACAGGATTTGCTAAGTGAATCTGACTTTGCTTGAATAGAAAGTATCAAAGTGGGCATCACATGAAATTCAGATGCTTGGCCATTGACCCCTATTTATGACGTCATAAAACGGAGTCAATTGCCAAACTGCAGACAAGGACTACCTCCGAAAGGCCCTCCTGGCAGCAATGATGTGCTGCTATCTTACCTGTGAGTGTATTTTATTATTGTTGCTCTTGTTTTTTTAAAAAAGTGAACTTTCCCTCTCTCCTGGAACAGGACGCGGCGTAAAATAGAGAAGAATGTATCTGTCATGACGATGATATTTCAAGAGTGTTCACCAGGTCATCGGGGCCGGTGTCCGGAGGACGATGTTATCCTGGTGATGGACAGTGTTACACAACGAGTGCTCCACTATCAGCGGACGCAAGGGCTCAAGCATTTCGGTTTTCCTATGGTGGGTGCAGTGAAGGGCTACCAATTATTTTTCCTATCGCACTGCGGGCATGGCTTATTTTGTGGGGGGTGGCTTGATGGTCATGTGACCGGGTAGGAGTGGCTTGACAATCATATGACTTGACCAAGGATTTTCCAAGAACCTCAAAACAATACCCAGATCAATGGACTCAAAACAAGCAGGTCATCGAATTCACCCACATCCTAGAAGTGAGCAGCTGTGGAACAGTGAAATTTATATTTATTTATTTATTTATTTATTTATTTAGTTAGTTAGTTAGTTACTTAGTTAGTTAGTTAGTCCAATACACAATACACATTGAAGAGAATAGACATGTAGTAATATATGTAAAGAAAAGGATAGAAGAAAAGATATAAAAATAGAGGAGAAGATATATGAAAGGAAGAAAAGATATATGATACATGAGATAAAGGAGAGACAATTGGACAGGGGACGAACGGCACACTAGTGCTCTTATGTACCCCCCTTACTGACCTCTTAGGAACCTGGAGAGGTCAATCGTAGATAGTCTAAGGGACAAATGTTGGGGGTTAGGGGTTGACACCATTGAGTCCGGTAATGAGTTCCACGCTTCGACAACTCGATTGCTAAAGTCATATTTTTTACAGTCAAGTTTGGAGCGGTTAATATTAAGTTTGAATCTGTTGCGTGCTCTTGTGTTGTTGCGGTTGAAGCTGAAGTAGTCATTGACAGGCAGGACGTTGCAGTGTATGATCTTGTGGGCAATACTTAAATCGTGTTTTAGGCGCCGTAGTTCTAAGCTTTCTAGACCCAGGATTGTTAGTCTATTTTCGTAGGGTATTATGACAGAAACATCTCGCTTAAAATTTTGAAAGCACATTTTGAGCATTGTCATAAGGGTGCCTTCAAGATTAAGATTTTATTTATTTATTTATTTGATTTTTTAATGTCGCCCTTCTCCTTAGACTCAAGGCGGCTTACAACATGTTAGCAATAGCACTTTTTTTTAAACAGAGCCAGCCTATTGCCCCCACAAATCCGGGTCCTCATTTTACCCACCTGGGAAGGATGGAAGGGTGAGTCAACCTTGAGCCGGTGATGAGATTTGAATCGCTGACCTATAGATGGCCACCCACAAAGTGATCACTTACTCAAAGGCAACAACCTAAAGTGTCCCTTGCTACTTTCACAGCCTAAGTGAACATCCCCAAATGCTCCATTCCACATAACAGTCTTAACCCTCCTTCCTGCAGACCACAAAACAAAACCAAGGTTTTTGGCAAGTAGCCAGCACACATGTACATGCTGGGACCCAGAAGAGAACAGCTATGCGTGCAATAGAACCCAGAAAAAACAGCTGGCCGCCACACACGTGCACTGGGCAGCAGCTCTCTTTAGGGTTTTGGCATATGCATGTTCTAGTTTCGGTGCTCTGAAATGATGCCGAAAAGGTTAGCCGTCACTGTCCTATACTATTTCATGACGAGATTTCGTTCCTCTTTAGAAGTTTGAATAAGATCCACCAAGTCGGCAAATTGCTCATTTGATATCTGGTCAATAAAAGACTGAGAAAAAAGTCTTTTCTTTCTCTTGGCAGGCATTACAATGAGCGCGGTAGCTATTATTTAAAATCAACCATCCTCTGCTACCATGTCAGATTTTGTAGATAAATTACAGCCCGCATGGACTATAATAAATCAAATCTGGAGGCGATGGATTAAGTTACAGAAACGGCTTTCAAACGAAGTTACTTTTATTAGAAAAAAATATCAAAAATAGCTAATGCCTGGTCTTTTTAAAAAGGCGCCTCTTGTGACCCATTTTTATTTATGTCTTTGTTTGTTTGTTTGTTTGACTTGTATGCCGCCCAATCACGTAGGGCTCAGGGCAGCTCACAACAATAAAAACTGTACAATAAAAAGTCAAATTGCAACAATTAATAACGGTGAGCATAAGAACATCAGAAGTCCAGCATTCTGTGTCCCACAGTGACCCACCAATTGTCCATGGGGATCTTCAGCAGAAGGAGAAGGCAAGACCCTCCCTTTCCCCTGACCCCCAACAAATGGTACCCAAGGGAACCCTGCCTGCCTCAACCAGCATAGAGGCGGCACATGGACATCCATTTCAATAACCACTGATACACTTGGCATCCATGAATCTGTCTAATCCTGCCTTGAAGCTAAATCCAGGCTGACAGCTGTCTTGACCTCTTCCATAAACCAGTGATTCTCTTGGTGAAGAAATATTTCCCATTATTTGTGCTCACTTTCTTATCTATGTGTTTTAGGGAGTGCCCCCTCATCCTAGTATTGTGTGATAGAGAAAAGAATTTTCCTCTATCCACCTTTTCTATCCCATGCGTGATTTTATACACTTCGATCAAGTCACCTCTGAAACGCCGTCTTTCAAGGCGGAAGAGACCGAGGCGTTGCAACCTGGTTTCATAAGGGAGGGGCTCCATTTCCTTGATCATTCTTGTTGCCCTTTTTTTGCACCTTTTCCAGTTCCATTCTATCCTTCTTGAGATGTGGTGACCAGAACTAAACATAACTCCATTAATAAAGACTAAAAACCTCTAATAATTAATAACAATAAAAACCCCTGAATTCAATCAATACTTTTATACCATCATGCATACCAGTTAGATGAAGTTGGCCGGAGAGAGCTGTTATAGAATTTATACATGGTATGCTTGTATGTATGATTGGTTCTTTAAATTGGGGTTTTTTAGATTATTTTTAATATTAGATTTGTTTACATTGTCTTTTTTATTGTTGTTAGCCGCCCTGAGTCTTCGGAGAGGGGCGGCATACAAATCTAATAAATAAATAAAAATAAAATAAATAAATAAATCTCACGGCCCCCAAGCCTGTCGGCAGAGCAGATCTTTAACACTTTTCTGAAGGCCGGAAGGGTAGGGGCAGTACAGAACCTCGAGGGGGTAATTGGTTCCCAAGAACCGGGGCCGCCACAAAGAAGGCCCTCCCTGGGCCTGCCAACCGACATTGCTTAGTCAACGGGACCCGGAGAAAGCTGACCCTGTGGGCTCTTAATTGGTCTCTGAGAGGTATGCAACAGGAGACGGTCCTGTAAATAGTTTGGTCCTAAACCATGAAGGGCTTTAGGATTGTATTTATTTATTTGTAAACTTTATTTATTTTGTTCTAGAGTTTGTTTCAGAACAACGTTGAACAAGTGCAAGTACGGAACGATTTGCTAGACTGCCATATTAGCATCTGTTCTCCCCAGGTAAGTGTAGAGCATCGGGAATCACAAGGAGCCCTTGGTTGGTTGGTTGGTTGCTTGATTGGTAGGTCATTCATCCATCCATCCATCCATCCATCCATCCATCCATCCATCCATCCAGATCTTAGGCCGCCCTTATTTATTTTATTTTATTTATTTATTCATTCATTCATTCATTTATTTATTTATTAGATTTTTATGCTGCCCCTCTCCGAAGACTCATTCATTCTCCAGGGGACTCATTCTCCAGGGGACTCATTCTCCAGGGGACTCAGGGCAGCTTACAAGATGCATCCTCTCATCATGCCAAGTTATAATTTCCTATTATAAACCAACCCTGCTTTGTTCTTCTTTTGTAGGTGGCCCAGCTGTTTACAGATAATTTTGATTATCAAACTCGGGATGACTTTGTCCGTGGCTTGTTGGTGAACGAAGAGGTAAAATACGTAGCAGAGAATTTGTCTTTGGTGCAGATGCTCTCAGTGTACATAAAAGAAAAATATACATTTGTCAAGAATCATGAGGTATAAGACTTAATGATTGTCATAGGGGTCAAATAAGCAATCAGGAAACAATATTAATAGAAATCTTAAGGATACAAGCAACAAGTTACAGTCTTACAGTCATAAGTGGGAGGAAATGGGTGATAGGAATGATGAGAAAAAACTAGTAGTTGTTCTGGATTCTGGTTAGAACTTAGATTAAATTGGAAATAACGCTTACTGAATGCAGGATTTCATAAACAAAAACTCCATCTTTATTTCTCCTCCGTATTCAAAATGCATTATAGGCAGTCACATTCCTTCCTCTCTTATCTTAACGATTAAAGCACACCAAAGCACTCCTCCAGGCCTCCTCCTTTGTTTTAAGATTTATCTCTATTCAGCGTAGTTCAAAGCACTAAGAACAGCTGTAAAATAGCACAGAATGAACTAACTTACTTCGTAGCCATACCGGCACACGTCCATGATGGATTTACCACATTGAAAACTCCGCCCTTCTTCCCCGCTGGCACCCGGACGTGACGAATAAATAACTTCAGTAATTAACCCGTTCCTCCCCTTAATATCTCTTCCCTAACACTTGTTCCCTGCGCCTTTGTACTCTTCTGAAATTAGGATTTAACCATCTAGTATCTGTCTCTTCTTCACTGGAGTCTGGACTCATAGCAGTGTCCTGTGGCTAGCCTCCCACCTGTTCTGACACCTGTAACCCAGGGCCTGCCACTAATTCATAAACACTATCTGTATCAGAGTCATCAAACTGACCAGGTGTATATACCCTGTTTCCCCAAAAATAAGTCACCCCTGAAAGTAAGACGTAGCAGAGATTTCGTAGAATTGCCTAATATAAGGCATCTCCCGAAAGTAAGATGTAGGAGATGTTTCGTTTCGCAGCATTCCCGAACAGAACATAGATAACATATATTTGAAGGAAGTATAATTGTTGTACAAGGAAATAATGGTACGGTAGTAGTAAGAAATTCTTGATAGGATTCACACTTTGTCTGGTTATGCTGGTTTGTGATGACAACTAATGTACAGGATATAATAAATGTTCATTTTTCTTTGTTCAGCAATAAATGTGAATTCATTGAAAAAAAATAAGACATCCCCTGAAAATAAGATGTAGCAAATTAATGCCGTCTTATTTTCGGGGTAGTAGTGCAGACTTAGTTAATAGTTTGACAGTGTTGAGGGGATTATTTGTTTATCAGAGTGATGGCATTTGTGGAAAAAACTATTCTTGTGTCTTGGTGTGTTCTGTAGTGACATTTTGAGGGTAGGAGTTGAAACAGTTTGTGTCCAGGATGCGAAGGGTTAGTAGTTCATTTCAAGTCATAATTTTAAAATTTCTATATATTTTTAAATGTTTTAGATGTGTTTTTACTTATTATCTTACAACTGATATATCTAACTGTTTTAGATAAAGTTAGTTTATTATTTTTTTCTTTTTTACTTATTATAAATATAAAGATGACTTCTACTTTGAGAGGAGCGATTGTTGCTCCACTAAATGTTACGTGTAATGTATGTTTTGTCTGTCTTTGCAATTTAATAAAAAATATTTTTTTTAAAAAGGAAAAGAAGGTCCGAGGACTTTCCTAATAACCCTCCTCTGTTCCTCAGGTCCTTGGGAACCAGATCCACATGTATGTGACCTCAGAAGAATACGGCGCCTCGGTTTCCAACTTGTCGATGTATGAGTCGGTGTCCTCGGACATCCTGCAGCGCTGGGTCTATCCTGTGACCCCGGAAATGAACTTCATGAATGAGAAAGCGAGCTGCACTCATTCCCGACACAATATTTACCGGGGTGCCGAAGTTAGTCTGGGTCACGAGAGCGTGCTGGAAGAGAATGTCCTCATTGGTCGAAGAACATCCGTGGGCACGAAATGCAGCATCGCCAACAGCGTCATTGGGCCCAACTGCAAAATAGGTACGTCGCGATGCCCGTAAAATAGGATCTGGTTTGGGGCCTGAGGCGTCCTTTGTCGAGCTTGGGGCGCAGGCACGACAGAAAACATCATGGGAAGAAGACTTAATGCAGTGGTACCTCTACTTACGAACTTAATTTGTTGCGTGACCAGGTTCTTAAGTAGAAAAGTTCGTAAGAAGAAGCCATTTTTCCCATAGGAATCAATGTAAAAGCAAATAATGTGTGCGGTTGGGGAAACCACAGGGAGGGTGGAGGCCCTGTTTCCTCCCAGGAGATTCCTAGAAAGGCCCCACAGAGGCTTCTCCCTGCCTTTTCCGGCCCTGTTTCCTGCCAGGAGATTCCTATAGAGGCCCCACGGAGGCTTCTCCCTGCCTTTTCCGGGCCTGTTTCCTCCCAGGAGATTCCCACAGAAGCCCCATGGAGGCTTCTTCCTGCCTTTTCTGGCCCTGTTTCCTCCCAGGAGATTCCTAGAGAGGCCCCACGGAGGCTTATCCCTGCCTTTTCCGGGCCTGTTTCCTCCCAGGAGATTCCTAGAGAGGCCCCACGGAGGCTTCTCCCCGCCTTTTCCGGCCCTGTTTCCTTCCAGGAGATTCCCCGAGAGGCCCCATGGAGGCTTCTTCCTGCCTTTTCCGGCTCTGTTTCCTCCCAGGAGATTCCTAGAGAGGCCCCTGCGGAAGGGGAGAAAATTCTCTAACTGAATCTCTAAGAGAAGACTGTTCCACAGACATAGGGCCAGATCTTGAAAGGCTCGCAATTTTGATGTTGCTGTATCTGTCTGTCAACTGACCCTTCCCTGCCGAACATAGGTCCCTCGATGGTGTGCACCAAGATAAATAGGTCGCCAAGTAATTTGTTGTGTTTGAACGCAGGGCCTTAAATACCATCACTAACAGTTTAAATTGGGCCCTGGCTTGAATTGGCAACCAATGTAGAGAGGTCGACATATGGGATGACTTGAAGAGGTTTAGAACCACCCGAAAAGACTCTTAAAAGGCTTTTAGCGTATTGGGACTTTTGTAAATATTAATTCCTTTTATTAATCAGAACATTTATGTGCATCTAATTTTTGGGGCCGACACTGAGACGAAACCGAACTTATCTATTGTAAGCAAACACTCGGATAAATATGGCATAAAATGATGGTTTGGTTTTTTTTGGGTACCGATCAGGTAACAGTGTCTGTCTGGACCGGGCATTCCTGTGGAATGATGTCCATATAGGTGACGGTGTAAAAATCTATCAGTCCATCGTTTGTGACAAGGCAGAGGTAAAGGAAGGCGTAACGTTGAATCCTCATTGCGTCCTTACTTCCCAGGTGAGTCAGAAGAGATGTGGTTTATTTTATTTTATCAGTGGGTCACCAGAGGGACACAGAATGCTGGACTCGATGGGCTTTGGCCCCATTCAGCATGGCTTTTCCTATATTCTTATGACTTGGGTTTTTGACCCCTCCAGCCTGCATGAATTTGGAGGAGGGGGTTGAAATACGCAAGCCTTTTTCTTTTTTTAACTTTCCCAGATGTTCTGTCGGGTTCTCTGTTAGAATCCTCCCAAAAATTCACAGGTACAAATTTCAGACACACACACACACGTTTGAAAATTCAAAACAATGTTCTTTATAATGAAAATTCCCTTAATCTAAGCCTTCTTTTGGTATAGCAAAGAGCACTCGTCTCCAAACAAAGTGGTAATTGGTACAAGTCCCTTATCAGTTCTGAGATACTTAGCTTGCAGCTGTGAGGCAATTTACAGTCCTTCTTCTTTCACAAAGTGAAACACACTTTGCTCTGGTTTAGTTTCAAAGCGGGGAAAAATCAGCACACAAAAGGTCAAAGTCAGTAAAGCAGTCACGAAACACAACGATCAGATAATCCTCCACAATGGCCAAACCCACAGGCTGCTCTTTATAGCAGCCTCACTAATGACCACAGCCCCACCCACCCACAGGTGGCCTCATTTTCTTTGATAATAATCTCTCAGTTGTTGCTTCCTATGCATCGCTCTCCGCATGCGTGGCTGTATCATTAACTCTTGTTCTGAATCCAAGGAGGAGCTAGATAATTGATCTCCTTCTGAGCTGTCTGCCCCACTCTCCTCCTCCCTGTCATTCATGTCTTCTTGGTCAGAGGAGCCTTCATCAGCAGATTCCACTGGGGGGCAAAACAGGCCTGCAGCATGTGGATGTCTCCCCCACATCCACAGTCCTTGGGGCAGGAGCTGGGCCAGAGCTCACCACAACACCAGAGGGAGTAAACCTGGAAATGTTGCTTAATTGCAGGTGGTGGTGGGCCCCGACAAGGCCTTTCCAGAAGGCACCGTCATATCCCTGCACCCTGCAGATGAAGAAGAGTATGATGACGATGAGTTCAGCGACGATGCGGATGTGAACAAGGAGGAGAGCAAAGCGAAGCAAAAAGGTACGAGGAGAACCTGGGATTTGTTGGAGAGCAAGACTCTGGGTTTTCTAAGGATGCCACGATAGCGGTCTTGCAAGATCTGAGGGGCTGCCCCAAAGAAGAGGGAGTCAAACTGTTCTCCAAAGCAGCTGAGGGTAGAACAAGAAGCAACTGATGGAAACTAATCAAGGAGAGAAGCAACATGGAACTAAGGAGACATTTCCTGACATTGAGAACAATTAACCAGCGGAACGCCTTTCCTCCAGAAGTTGTGGGTGCTCCAATGCTGGAGGTTTTTAAGAAGAGAATTGTCTGACATGGGTCTCCTGCTTGAACAGGGAGATTAGACTAGAAGACCCCCAAGGTCCCTTCCGATTCTGTTATTCTCTTATTCTCTTCTGCCTCTTCCCCATAGAGTCTTCCCTTGGGAACCTGCTAAGGATTTAAGGAAAAGTATTAATAACTCCTTAAGCAACTGGAGAAGGGAAGGAGATGATGATGATGAAGTGGTGGAGGAAAAGCAGACCCCAGGCTCTTAACTACTATTTGGGCACAATTGAAATCCCCTTATATTTTTACTTAGCTTTTGTTGCTCTTGTGGTGCAAATGTCTTCTTATTTATTTATTAGAAGTGTGTCCTGCCTTTTGTTCCACACCTTTAGCTGTTTTATATAGAGCTCTCCTCCTACTTTTCGGCAAAAGAGAACATTTGTAGCTCGGGGTTGAGCTTTGGGGTCTTTGTGCTCTCTGAGCTTTGTGGTTTTCCTGTAGACGTCTCGTTACCAAACTAGGTAACATTGTCAGTGCTAGCTCCTATTTTTCCTGCCCCTACAACGTCAATAATGTAAGGTATGTTAGGCAGAGTGCAAAAGCTGTCTACAAGAATCTGAACTACTGACAGTCAAGGGGAAATTAGCAGGGAAATAGAAAGGAATTCAAGATAGGCCGGATTTAGATTTCTTGTGGGCGCGAAATGATTTGTGACTGATGATGCATTTGTGCTCCTTCACGCTGAGCTGGATTGTCCAAAACTCCTTTATTTATTTATTGATTGATTGATTGATTGATTGATTGATTGCATTTGTATGCCGCCCCTCTCCGGAGACTCGGGGTGGCTAACAGCAACAATAAAGCAGTGTACAATAGTAGTCTGATGTTAGAAATAATTAAATAATTAATATAAAAAAACCAAGCATACATACATACATACATACCATGCATAGAATTGTAAAGGCCTAGGGGGAAGAGGGTCTCAATTCCCCCATGGCTGACAGCAGAGGTGGGTTTTAAGCAGCTTACGAAAGGCAAGGAGGGTGGGGGCAATTCTAATCTCTGGGGGGAGTTGGTTCCAGAGGGTCGGGGCCACCACAGAGAAGGCTCTTCCCCTGGGTCCCGCCAAGCGACATTCTTTAGTTGACGGGACCTGGAGAAGATCCACTCTGTGGGACCTAACTGGCCACTGGGATTTGTGCAGCAGAAGACGGTCCCTGAGATAATCTGATCCGGTGCCATGAAGGGCTTTATAGGTCATAACCAACACTTTGAATTGTGATCGGAAACTGATCGGCAACCAGTGCAGACTGCGGAGTGTTGGTGTGACATGGGCATATTTATCATCATGCCAAGAAGGTTACTAGTTCCAGATGCTGCTCCTGAAATAATTAAGTCAACAATATGTTTTGGTTTGTTTATGGGGTGAAGCAGGTGGGGGTTGCTACTTACTGCCACTACCAGAACCATGCGCGCACACTCGACATGCGCCCCAGCAAGATTTTGCTTCTGTGCAATGCCAGGAAGAAAAATCAACTGATCTGCATTGTCAGTTGAGAAAACATAATGGAGGCTTTGCCTGAAAGTAGCTTTGGATTCCTTTTCTTCCTCCTCCTCCCTTTTCCCCCCTGAGAGGTGGGGTTGGGGGGGTTGCTTTAAATTTCTTGGAAAGGCCAATGAAACCAGTGAACAATTAAAAAATGAGCATTTATTGGACTTTTGCAAAAGGGCATGGAAAGAGAATTTCTCCTTCCTTCCTTCCTTCCTTCCTTCCTTCCTTCCTTCCTTCCTTCCTTCCTTCCTTCCTTCCTTCCTTCCTTCCTCCCTCCCTCCCTCCCTCCCTCCCTCCCTCCCTCCCTCTCTTTCTTTCTTTTGCCCAGATCTGTCTGAGAGCTTGGTTTTTTTGCAGACGTCTCATTGCTCAAACTAGGTAACATCATCAGTGCTAGAAGGAAACGGGGTTTGTAGAGAGGAAGAGGAAGGGCATTGTGGAGACCTTGGTGCTCTCTGAACTCTGTTGTTTTCTTGCAGATGTTTCATACCCAAACTAGGTAACGTCATCAGTGCTAGAAAGGAATGGGGGAGGAGGAGAAGAGGGCGGAGGACCAAGCTCCTAGACCAGGGCTAGGCAAATTTGGCTCTTCTACGACACGTGGACTTCAACTCCCAGAATTCCTGAGCTAGCATGATTGGCTCAGGAATTATGGGAGTTGAAGTCCACAAGTCATAGAAGAGCCAACTTTGCCTACCCCTATCCTGGACCATCAAGGACTCCTCGTTTCAGCCTTGAGCTACAAATATTCTCCTCTGAGGTTGAATTGTTTTGGGACTGCTGTCAATGCACCCATTTCTTTTGTTTAGTTGGCCCCCCCCCCCCCCAAAAAAAAATAGTAATCAATCCGACATTAATTTTTTCCACTTCAGGCTACAACAGAGAAGAGGTTGGCTTAGAAGGCAGAGGTTACCTTTGGAAAGCAGTGGATGAAAATGACGCAAACCAGGATGAGCAAAGACAAAGCCTTTGGGGTAAGCAAAGGGGAACATATAGAAAAAACGGCATCCAGGATGCCATGACCAGCAGGGAATGGTGTTTTTGGTCCCTCTGCAATTCTTCAAAGTGACGAGAATTGACAAGAACATTGGGGCATCATTGGGAATGGGACAACTTGCCACAGCCAACTCGCGGCAGCAAACTCGCCACAGCCACCTTGTTGCGGGGCAATTAAACAATTCTATTTAACTATTTCAAATAAATAAAAATAGAATAATTTTTGCCATTCACTTTTCATTCTGGCCCTCTCTTTCTTTAATGAGTCTATTGTATGTTGTAAGCCGCCCTGAGTCTTCGGAGAGAGACGGCATAGAAAACCATAGACCTCACCTACAAAAAAATATTGACAAAATTGAACGGGTCCAAAGACGGGCTACAAGAATGGTGGAAGGTCTTAAGCTTAAAAGGTATCAGGAAAGACTTCATGAACTCCATCTGTATAGTCTGGAGGACAGAAGGAAAAGGGGGGACATGATCATAGAAACATAGAAGACTGACGGCAGAAAAAGACCTCATGGTCCATCTAGTCTGCCCTTATACTATTTCCTGTATTTTATCTTAGGATGGATATATGTTTATCCCAGGCATGTTTAAATTCAGTTACTGTGGATTTACCAACCACGTCTGCTGGAAGTTTGTTCCAAGGATCTACTACTCTTTCAGTAAAATAATATTTTCTCACATTGCTTTCGATCTTTCCCCCAACTAACTTCAGATTGTGTCCCCTTGTTCTTGTGTTCACTTTCCTATTAAAAACACTTCCCTCCTGGACCTTATTTAACCCTTTAACATATTTAAATGTTTCGATCATGTCCCCCCTTTTCCTTCTGTCCTCCAGACTATACAGATTGAGTTCATTAAGTCTTTCCTGATACGTTTTATTTATTTATTATTTAGATTTGTATGCCGCCCCTCTCCGCTTAAGACCTTCCACCATTCTTGTAGCCCGTCTTTGGATGTTTCAATGTTGTCAATATCTTTTTGTAGGTGGTCTCCAGAACTGAACACAGTATTCCAAATGAGGTCTCACCAGCACTCTATATAGCAGGATCATAATCTCCCTCTTCCTGCTTGTTATACCTCTAAATATGTCAAAGGGTTAAATAAGGTTCAGGGGACAAGTGTTTTCAATAGGAAAGTGAACACAAGAACAAGGGGACACAATCTGAGGTTAGTTGGAGGAACGATCAGAAGCAACATGAGAAATTATTATTTTACTGAAAGAGTAATAGATCCTTGGGACAAACTTCCAGCAGACGTGGGTGATAAATCCACAGTAACTGAATTGAAACATGCCTGGGATAAACATAGATCCATCCTAAGGTAAAATACAGGAAATAGTATAAGGGCAGACTAGATGGACCATGAGGTCTTTTTCTGCCGTCAATCTTCTATGTTTCTAATTAATACATAAAATAAATAAATAATCCTTGACCTAGAAATACTGGATAGAAACGTGAACGCGTGAGAAAGGGTGCTTGGATGGAGCAAAATCCGAGAACTTTCCTCCATCTTAACTAGGCTTCACCGTAAAGACTGAAGAAGAAAGTGAATCGGAAAGCGATGTGAGCGTTGATTCTGAGCAGATGGACAGCCCGCCAGCTTCCCCTCAGATAGGTGACGTCGAAGGTAATCTTAATTTTCTCTCTTTTTATGACAGGAAGTTGACTTTCAGTGCACCTCCATGCACGGCACTGAAGGAGAAATGTTTGTAACCTCCCCCAATTACAAACATATCAAAACACACTGTTTGAACGAACTTAATCAATGAATCACTGTTAATGTACAATTGGTGGGCCACTTTGTGACACCGAATGCTGGACTTGATGGGCTTTGGCCTGATTCAGCATGGCCCTTCTTATGTACTTATGTTCTTAATAACTGGCTTACCATAGAATAGAATAGAATAGAATAGAATAGAATAGAATAGAATAAATAAAATTTTTATTGGCCAAGTGTGATTGGACACACAAGGAATTTGTCTTGGTGCAGATGCTCTCAGCGTGCATAAAAGAAAAAGATACATTTGTCAAGAATCATGTACAACACTTAATGATTGTCATAGGGGTCAATTAAGCAATGAAGAAACAATCAATATTAATAAACATCTTAGGATACAAGCAACAAGTTACAGTCCTAAGTGGGAGGAAAAGGATGAGAAAAACCAGTAGAAATAGAAGTGCAGATTTAGTAAAAAGTCATACAGTGTTGAGGGAATTATTTGTTTAGTAGAGTGATGGTGTTCGGGGGGAAAACTGTTCTTGTGTCTAGTTGTCTTGGTGTGCAGTGCTCTGTAGCGATGTTTTGAGGGTAGGAGTTGAAACAGGATGCGAGGGGTCAGTAAATGTTTTCCCTGCCCTCTTTTTGACTCGTGCAGTCTACAGGTCCTCAATGGAAGGCAGGTTTGGCAGCCATTGTTTCTTCTGCAGTTCTGATTGTCCTCTGAAGTCTGTGTCGCTACTGTTGGGTTGCAGCACCAAACCAGACATTTATAGAGGTGCAGATGACAGACTCAATGATTCCTGTGGAGTCCTGTGGATTACCAGTGGAGACACACACACAAATCCAAAAGCAATCCTTTCTTTCAAAAAGTCAGCTGCTAATTAACCTTCACTAGTAGCTGGTGTAAATTCAAGCAGTCTTAACTCAAAGCAATGCAATTAGTTAGTTCTTGCTATCTCACGTAGCTTCCAAAAGCTTGGCAAAATGCCTAGGAGTCTTCCACGATAAGAATTCCAAAGCAGAGAAACAGGGAATTCACAAGACACTCAGGACAGATACAGGAGTCTAAACTGTTGTTTCCTGCAGCCTTTCAGCTGCCTCTGCGGTTCTTAAGTAGATTAGGGGAGTGGCCAGTTAGCCCCCAATCTTACTCTCGAGGAGACCTCCTCTGGAGTAACCATTCCTGTCTCTTGGCAGCCCTGCGGACTCATGCATCAAGAAGAGGAGAAGCCTCTTCTTCCTCATCACTGCTATGAGGTGCTGGAGGTTCCAAAGGTCCTCACCATCTTCCCCACTATCCAACTTGGGTGCCAGCTACCCAGGCTGCTGGCGCGTCACCAAATTGGTCTCCTCACGAATGGCCCCTGCTATCAGCTGCATGGGGTGCTGGCAAGCCACAATAAAACTGAATTGAAATATAGTGGGGTTAGTGGCTAGAGTGCAACCCTGCAGGCAACTTTAGCTAACTGCTAGCTGTAGTTCAGCAGTTCAGATCTCACCACCGGTTCAAGGTTGAGTCAGCCTTCCATCCTTCCGTGGTGGATAAAATGAGGGCCCAGATTGTTGGGGGCAAGAGGCTGATTCTGTAAACCGCTTAGAGAGCTATAAAGCACTATGAAGCGGTTTATAACTTATTTTTTGGAGTATAAGACACACCAGAGTATAAGACACGCCTTAGTTTTTGGGGAGGAAAATAGGGAAAAGAATCTGCTTACCAGATATTCATCTGGCTAGCGTCCTTAGTCTGGTCGGCTTCAGCACATTATTTTATCCCCTGGTTAGAGCTTTAAAAAAAACTTTATTCGAAGAGAGTAACAATGAAAGAGCTTGCAAGCCAGTAAGAGCTGGGAACATCATTAGCACTTGGAAAGAAACATTGGGAGCAAAGAGAGCAATTTAAAAAAAACCCTACAAAAACAGGGTTTGGAAAACATTCTAGACAGAGAGTGTTCTTCCTGACCGGCCTCAAGCAATGATTAACGGTCCAGGAAAGAAGGTCAGACACACACGTGCATAGTTAGTCAGCAAACTTGTATTAAACAGTAAAGAAAAAGTCTAAAGCAAACGGTCCTTACTTTCAGGAGTAACACACAGGTTGAGTTGAAAATTCAGCCAGCTACAAAGTTCATGGAAAGGCAAACAAATACAAAAGTCACGTAGCATAAATGTTCCAAGAGGTCTCTGAATGTTCACGGCACAAAAGCAGCAGCTTGTCCCAGAGTTTTCAACTCCCACAACGCTGAGTTGAAATCCAAGAGCAGAAACTTCAAAGCAGGAACAACGACGCCACACAAACCACCCAGATAAACAGCCACAGTTTGCCTTGGCCCCTGTTCCCTTTTTATGCCGTTAGCCCTCATTAAGGGAACCACACCCAGCCCAGGTGTGCTTATCATGCCTTATCATGCTTCTTAAAGCGATCCCTTCTTTGTAAGGCCCTTCGGTTGCGTAAATTAATGTATTGTCCTGCAGACGAACTGAGAGGACAAATTGTCCGACGAACTGCCAGCCACCTCCCCTGAGCTGTCTGCTAAATCTTCCTGGCTCTCTGCCACATCTTCCTGACTGTCTGCTACATCTTCCTGGCTGTCAGCCAGGCTTTCACAGTCACTGTGTGCCGCGTCTCCCCCATCTGTGCGGGCAACGGCTGGCCCAGGCCCAAACACAACAGACAGTAACATGAAAGAGCTTGCAAGCGGGTGAGAGTTGGGAACATTGTTAGCACCTGGTTAGGGATGGAAAGAAGCTTATTTGGAGCAAGTTAGACCAATGGGAATAAACTCTGCAAAGGCTTAGGGCTTGGAAAACATTCTTCACAGAGACAAACAATGAAAGAACCTGCAAGGTAAGACCTTGGCAAATCGTCAGCAGCTAGTTAGGCCTGAAAAAAGCTACATGCAGAGTAAGTAGAAAAAGAACCCTGCAAAGGGTTTGGAAAACATTTTTAGCAGAGAGTAACGATGAAAGAGCTTGCAAGCTGGTAAGAGCTGGGAACATCGTTACCATCTGGTTAGGGCTGGAAAGAAACTTACGTGGAGCAAGTTAGACCAATGAGAAAAAATTCTGCAAAATGTAGGGCTTGGAAAACATTCTTCACAGAGAGAAATAATGAAAGAGCCTGCAAGATAAGAGATGGGAAGATCGTCAGCAGCTAGTTAGGCCTGGGAAAAAAAAACAACCCCTACATTCAGAGTATAAGACGCACCAAATTATCAGTCTCTTAGGGAGGAAAAAAGTGCATCTTATACAGTGTTCCCTCGATTTTCGCGGGTTCAAACTTCGCGAATAGCCTATACCACGGTTTTTCAAAAAATATTAATTAAAAAATACTTTGCGGGTTTTTTTCTATACCATGGTTTTTCCTGCCCGATGACATCATACGCCATTGCCAAACTAATAATTTTTGCAAATAAATAACAAAAAAATAATTATTGTTAGTAAATAATTATGTTTACAAATATCAGGATCACTAAGTGTCTTATTCAATGGTGAGTACCAGTAATAATGGTGAGTAAATGGTTGTTAAGGGAATGGGAAATGGTAATTTAGGGGTTTAAAGTGTTAAGGGAAAGCTTGTGATACTGTCCATAGCCAAAAATGGTGTATTTACTTCCGCATCTCTACTTCGCGGAAATTCGACTTTTGCGGGCGGTCTCAGAACGCATCCCCCGCGAAAATTGAGGGAACACTGTACTCCAAAAAATACGGTAAGTCTAAATGCTATTGCTAAAAAGTTTCTGGATTTCAGAACTGAGGCCAAAGGTTGTTGCCTTTATCAGCTCTTCATCCCCCTCAGTTTCTAATCTGCTCTTGATTTCAGTTTTCCAGGATGAGGTGTTGGGGACTTTGCAGAGAGGCGAAGAAGAAAATATCTCTTGCGACAACCTGGTTCTGGAGATCAACTCTCTCAAGTAAGACCTTTCATTGGTCGGGGTGTTTGTGACTTTGGGAGAAAATGGCGATGCAAGACCCCCTGTGCCGAGACAGGCATGGGCCAAGACCTCTTGAGCAGAGGTGTATCTGCACCATGCCTATAGGGGGTATAAAGAATCTGGAAGTATAGCTGATAGAGAGCTGTATAAAATGAGACAGAAGGAGGCGAAACAGATAATATATGCTGCTAAAGCCTCAAAAGAGGAAGAAATTGCCAAATCTGTAAAAAAGGGGGATAAAACCTTCTTCAGATATATTAGTGATAGGAAGAAGAAAAACTGCAGCATCACGAAGCTTAGTACCGGGAATAATACATGCATTGATGGGAGTAAGGAGATCATTGACCATTTCAATAGCTACTTCTGTTCAGTTTTCTCAAAAGACACCTTACAAAATAATACTATAGAGGGATATAACATTGCTTCCAGCTGTACGGATTCAGCTCCAGTGATCTTAGAAGACGATGTCTTAGAAGAACTTGAACGATTAAAGATAAATAAGGCAATGGGTCCAGATGGCATCCACCCCAGAGTTCTTAAAGAACTCAGATCTGTCATTGCTACCCCCCTGACTGATTTGTTTAACCAATCCCTGTTAACAGGAGATGTTCCTGAGGATTGGAGAATGGCCAGTGTTGTGCCTATCCACAAGAAGGGCAGTAGAGAAGAAGCTGGTAACTACAGGCCAGTTAGCTTGACATCGGTTATAGTTAAAATGATGGAGACTCTACTCAAAAAAGAGGGCAGACTAGATGGATCATGAGGTCTTTTTCTGCCGTCAGTCTTCTATGTTTCTATCTCCAATTTGGTGCACACAAACATTTGGGGTTTTTAAAAAAAAACACACAATTAAACTGGGGTGTTAGCCCCGTTACAGGTAGACCTCGACTTACAACAATTCATTTAGTGACCTTTCAAAAGTTCTAACGGCACTGAAAAAAGTGACTTAGGACGGTTTTTCATACTTAGGGACAGCATCAGGTTCCTACCGATATGGATGAGGACGCCACACTGGTAGTAAAAATGGAGCAACGTGCAAAGCTTCAGGTCTCTGGCATTCAGTAGTTGTGAGGGGATGTGCATGTGAGAGATTTCTGCAGTTTTTTGCTTCTGCACTTGCAGATGCAAATGTGTGTGTTTGTGTAATAAGTACACACACACACATACTGTGGGTACGGAAAGTATTCAGACCCCTTTAAATTTTTCACTCTTTGTTTCATTGCAACCAAGTTGTAAAAGCAAAAAAAAATTCATTTTATTTCTCATTAATTGTACACTCAGCCCCCCCATCTGCCCACTTTCTGAAGTTCAATTGTATCCAGGCTGAAGGTTGACTCAGCCTTCCATCCTTCCGAGGTGGGTAAAATGGGGACCCAGATTGTTGGTTGAAATACAGTGTTCCCTTGATTTTCGCGGGTTCGAACTTCGCGGAAAGTCTATACCACGGTTTTTCAAAAATATTAATTAAAAAATACTGCGCAGATTTTTTTCCCTATACCACGGTTTTTCCCACCCGATGACGTCATATGTCATCGCCAAACTTTCATCTGCTTTTAATAAATATTTTTTTAAATAAACTTTAATAAATAAACATGGTGAGTAATTATCTAAATGGTTGCTAAGGGAATGGGAAATTGCAATTTAGGGGTTTAAAGTGTTAAGGGAAGGTTTGTGATACTGTTCACAGCCAAAAATAGTGTATTTACTTTCGCATCTCTACTTTGCCCCGAGTTTGCGGAGAGGGGCGGCATATAAATCCAATAAATCTAATCTAATCTAATCTTTGCGGAAATTCGACTTTCGCGGGCGGTCTCGGAACGCATCCCCCGCGAAAATCGAGGAAACACTGTATACTGACTCTGTAAACGGCTTAGAGAGGGATGGAAAGCTCTTTGAAGCGGGTATATAAGTCTAAGTGCGATTGCTATTGCTGTCTGATCATCAGAACCAAAGTCAAAGTTTCAGGGTTTTTTTCCCATCAAGAATCCAGAAGTGATCTCCAAATAGAAAAAACAAAAATATATTATCTTCTTTGTATAGAACAATTGACTTAATCGTTACTGCTTTATCTTCCTTGCTGTTGAAATCATAGGAGGGTCACCCAGAAAGTAATATTGTGAGCAGCCCTGAGTCTACAGAGAGGGGCGGCATACAAATCTAATTAATAATGATGATGATGATGATGAAAATAATAATAATAATAATAATAATAATAATAATAATAAATCGATCACATACTCAACTGCTGCAAAAAGATCGCACAGACTGACTACAAGCATAGACATGATGCTGTGGCACAGATGATCCACTTGAACTTGTGCCGGAACTACCATTTCCCAGTGGCAAAGAACTGGTGGGATCATAAGCCCGAAAAAGTGGTCGAAAATGAGCAAGCAAAACTACTGTGGGACTTCAGACTGACCGAATTCTGAAGCATAACACACCAGACATTGTGATTGTAAAGAAAAAGAAAGTATGGATCATCGACATCGCAATCCCAGGAGACAGCAGAATTGAGGAGAAGCAGCTAGAGAAATTAGTGAAATACGAAGATCTAAAAATCGAGCTGCAACGACTCTGGCATAAGCCCGTGAAAGTGGTCCCAGTGGTACTTGGCACTCTGGGCGCAGTGCCAAAGGATCTCAGCGGACATTTGGAAACCATCGAAATTGACAAAATCTCCATCTGTCAATTGCAAAAGGCCGCTTGACTGGGATCGGCAAACATAATTCACCGCTACATCACGCAGTCCTAGGTGCTTGGGAAGCGCCCGACTGGTGATGAAATACCAAATCCAGCATAGTGATCTCGTTTGCTGTGTTGTACTGACATAATAATAATAATAATGCACCACATTTTTCTTCTTCAACAATTATATATTGAACACAATGAAACTTATACACAAGAAAGAATGATGTTTCTTCTACACTCCCTATTTTTCCACGTAGTCAACGTCCCGTTCTATGGCCTTTCTCACAGCGAGACACAAGGGCGTGTATGCCCTGTTGGTACCACTCCTTGTTCTGATAACGAAGCCATTTCTGCACTGAACCGTCTTCTAATGGCCCCACCCTCTGTGCCCAGCGACTAACCGTACTTCTGTCGACTGCAGATTCTGCATAAACTGTACACAAATGTTTATTTATTATTTATTTATTTATTACTTAGATTTGTATGCCGCCCCTCTCCGAAGAGTCGGGGCGGCTAACAACATGTAGAAACAAATCATAAGCAATCAGACAAATTTAAAATATTTAAATATTTTAAAAACCCCATATGCTAACAGACACACACACAGACATACCATGCATAAATTAAACGTGCCCAGGGGGAAGATGTTTCAGTTCCCCCATGCCTGACGGCAAAGGTGGGTTTTAAGGAGTTTACGGAAGGCAGGAAGAGTAGGGGCAGTTCTAATCTCCGGGGGGAGTTGGTTCCAGAGGGCCGGTGCCGCCACAGAGAAGGCTCTTCCCCTGGGGCCCGCCAACCGACATTGTTTAGTTGACGGGACCCGGAGAAGGCCAACTCTGTGGGACCTAATCAGTCGCTGGGATTCGTGCGGCAGGAGGCGGTCTCGGAGATATTCTGGTCCGATGCCATGAAGGGCTTTAAAGGTCATAACCAACACTTTGAATTGTGACCGGAAATTGATCGGCAGCCAATGCAGACTGCGGAGTGATGGTGAAACATGGGCCTACCTAGGTAGGCCCATGACTGCTCTCGCAGCTGCATTTTGCACGATCTGAAGTTTCCGAACACTTTTCAAAGGTAGCCCCATGTAGAGAGCATTACAGTAGTCGAACCTCGAGGTGATGAGGGCATGAGTGACTGTGAGCAATGAGTCCCGGTCCAGAATGTTTATGAATGTTCCCAACAGTTTCTTTCTCCGGAGTGAGAAATTCAATGACGACACGCTGCTTGTAATGTACATCACTTACAGACGGCATTTCGAAACTCTGCTGCAGCTATGCTATCTATGCAAAATTTACACACGCACTCCTGGCAATTCAAATAATATATATCTAAAGTTTCGCATTTCTACCATTACTGTAGGTTGAGAAAAAAAAATGTGGTGCATTGCTTTCCGGGCGACCCTCGTAGTTATTTCTGTTTCATTCCACTCTTGTATCTTTGCTCCTTTGGAGAACATTCATGTTCAGCAGCGTCTGAAAAGCTGTACATCGTCTTAAGACAGATGAAACGAAGAAAGATTGACATGATAATTCAATTTTATTTATTTATTTATTTATTCATTTGTCCAATACATAAATACATAGGAAGAAAATAGACATGTGATAATATAAAAGAGGGTGAAAGTGAACCTAGAGGAGGGGATATATGAAAGGAAGAGAATATATAAGATAGGTGAAAGAAAGGAAAGACAATTG
Organism: Erythrolamprus reginae; assembly: GCF_031021105.1. NCBI lineage: Eukaryota > Metazoa > Chordata > Lepidosauria > Squamata > Dipsadidae > Erythrolamprus > Erythrolamprus reginae. Next base: position 114,059,026 of record NC_091954.1, on the reverse strand, counting down.
GACAGGGGACGTTAGGCACACCAGTGCACTTATGTACGCCCCTTACTGGCCTCTTAGGAACCTGGAGAGGTCAATCGTGGAGAGTGTAAGGGAGAAGTGTTGGGGGTTAGGGGTTGACACAATTGAGTCCGGTAAAGAGTTCCAAGCTTCGATAACTTGATTGTTGAAATCATATTTTTTACAGTCAAGTTTGGCGCGGTTCGTATTAAGTTTGAATCTGTTGCGTGCTCTTGTGTTGTTGCGGTTGAAGCTGAAGTAGTCATTGACTGGTAAGACATTGCAGCATATGATCTTGTGCGCAATGCTCAGATCGTGTTTTAGGCGTCGTAGTTCTAGGCTTTCTAGGCCTAGGATTGTTAGTCTATTTTCATAGGATATTCTGTTTCGAGTGGAGGAGTGAAGGGCTCTTCTGGTGAAATATCTTTGGACATTTTCAAGGGTGTTGATGTCTGAGATATGGTATGGGTTCCAGACAGATGAGCAGTAGTCTAGGATGTGAGCCGCCCATCTCCGAAGACTCGGGGCGGCTCACAACAATAATAAAAACAATATTCCAGCGAAAACAAATCTAATATTAAAAAGCACATAAAACCCTATCAGATTTAAAAAAGCAAACAACATATACATACCCAAACATAAATATAAAAGTAAATAACAAGGGCTGTTAACCTTTCTCCTTCCCCTTTGTAGATTCGCCTACAACATTAGTCTGAAAGAAGTGATGGTGGTACTCAGCAAAGTTGTGTTGGAATACCCTCTACAGCAGATGAACGCGGAAAAGGATCCTAAGCATTACTGCACCCTCGTAGTCCCTGTGAGCATATACCTTCCCTTGGTTAAGCCTGCCTTTAAATTCCTTGAGGGTTTCTCCTGCCCAGAGTCAGGGGTTGGTTGTTTCAGACAGGTAGCGGAGCTGAAAGCTGGAGGATGCACTTATAGGGTACCAAGGAGTCTTGTCAGGGATTTTTCCATGGTTTATAAAGCCATTAATATTGAAAATAGAATGCTTGGCTGTGAAGCTAGAGGTATAACAAGCAGGAAGAGGGAGATTGTGATCCCGCTGCATAGAATGCTGGTGAGACCCCATTTGGAATAATGTGTCCAGTTCTGGAGACCTCACCTACAAAAAGATATTGACAAAATTGAACATAAAATATTTCAGGAAAGACTTCATGAACTCAATCTGTACTGGAGGACAGAAGGGAAAAGTGGGGACACGATCAAAACATTTAAATATGTGAAAGGGTTAAATAAGGTTCAGGAGGGAAGTGTTTTTAATAGGAAAGTGAACACAAGAACAAGGGGACACAATCTGAGGTTAGTTGGGGGAAAGATCAAAAGCAACATGAGAAAATGTTTGACTGAAAGAGTAGTAGATGCTTGGGACAAACCTCCAGCAGACGTGGTTGGTAAATCCACAGTAACTGAATTTAAAATGCCTGGGATAAACATCTATCCATCCTAAGATAAAGTACAGGAAATAGTATAAGGGCAGACTAGATGGACCGTGAGGTCTTTTTCTGCCGTCAATCTTCTATGTTTCTATGAGTCTAGGGTGAATTCTTGGTCATCCAGGTCATGGTTGTCCCAAAGGCGCTTTTTTCCAGAGGAGGCAACTAGATTTTTTGGTTTTGCTTTTGAAGACGTTTCGCTTCTCCTCCGAGAAGCTTCTTCAGCTCGGACAGGAGAGTCGGGGGTGGAAGGATTTGTAGTCCTTGCAGACTGCTGGTCATTTGCATCCTTTCAGAGGGTCTTTGAAGCACTTGGAGGTTTATCTGTGTCCTCAGGGTCACCGGAGTTAGTGCTCCTGGAAATCCATCTATCGCTTTATAAAAAGCAGTAAATTATATCTTCTTGCTATGTAATGTTTCTTGGTCATTCTTTGTGGGTTGTGGCTGGGACATTAGAGGTTTGTTAAAAGAGAGGCTGGACCACCACTTGTCTAAAATTTTATAGGATCTCCTGCTTGAGGAGGGGGATGGACATTTCATTTTCTATTCTTCTCTTCTTTATTTTTCCTTCCCTTTCTCCTCTCCTCTCCTTTTCTTTTTCCTCTTCCTCTTTCTTTCTTTCCTTTCTTTTTTTCCTTTCCTTTCCTTTTCTTTCTTCTATCCACTCCTCTCCTTTTCCTTTTCTTTCTGCTCTCCTTTTTCCTCTTCTTATTCCTTTCTTTCTTTTCCTTTCCTTTCCTTTCTTCTATCCACTCCTCCTTTTCCTTTTCTTTCTCCTCTCCTCTTCCTCTTCCATTTCCTCTTTCTCTCTTTTATCCTCTCCTTTCTTTTTCCTTTCTTCTCTCCTCTCCTTTTCCTTTTCTTTCTGCTCTGCTTTTCTTTTTCCTCTTCCTCTTTCCTTCCTTCCTTCCTTTTCTTTTCTTTTCCTTTTCTTTCTTCTATCTACTCCTCTCCTTTTCCTTTTCTTTCTCCTTCCCCCTCTCCTCTCCTTTTCCTCTTCCATTTCCTCTTTCTCTCCTTTCTCCTCTCCTTTCTTTTTCCTTTCTTCTCTCCTCTCCTTTTCCTTTTCTTTCTGCTCTCCTTTTCTTTTTCCTCTTCCTCTTTCTTTCCTTTCTCTTTTCCTTTTCCTTTCTTCTTTTCTCTCCTTTCCTTTTCCTTTTCTTTCTCCTTTCTCCTCTCCTCTCCCTCTTCTTCTTTCTTTCCTTTCTCCTTTCCTTTACTCTCTCCTCTCCTTTCCATTCAGTGCAAGAGCGATTAACAATTGTCAATTCAAAATTATTCTACATGTGTATTTATTTAAACCCCCACCCCATTTTTCAGCACTTAACCTCCTTTGCTACCCTTTCTCCCAGTTGCTGAAGAATTGGGCTCCTCTCTTCAAGAAGTACATCAAGCGAACGTCAGATCACTTGGATTCTTTGCATGCCATTGAAGAGTTTTTCTTGGAACACGAGAAGCTGATCATGGTTATGGCCAAAGTAAGCTTCCCACGGGTGTTGACAGACTAGCTGGAGTGGATCCCGGGCTGAATAATGAATGCCCTGTTGGTTGAACTGGGATTTCCTTCGCTCTCTTTAAATCCGTGGGATTTAATCCCTGATAGGTTCCCGATTGCTTGGCCAGACATTGAGTTCACCCAGTTAAGCTACCACCTCCGCTGTACCTTGCTTGTTGAAAATGAATACAGGTAGTCCTCGAATTATGACCACAATTGAGCCCGAAATTTCAATTGCTAAGCAAGACAGTCGTTAAGACAGTTTTACTGAAAGAGTAGTAGATGCTTGGAACAAACTTCCAGCAGACGTGGTTGGTAAATCCACAGGAACTGAATTTAAACATGCCTGGGATAAACATAGATCCATCCTAAGATAAAATACAGAAAATAGTAGAAGGGCAGACTAGATGGACCATGAGGTCTTTTTCTGCCGTCAATCTTCTATGTTTCTATGTTAAGTGAGTTTTGGCTTTGGGATGACCTTTCTTGCCACAAGTCCTTAAGTGAATCTCCAAAATTGTTAAGTTAGTAACATGGTTACTAAGAGGATCTGGCTTCCCCATTGAATATGCTTTGTCAGAAGGTCACAAAAGTGGATCCCATGAGCCCTTGCCACCACGGTTCTTCCCACATCCAGCTTGAATTATGTCTTACTCCCTAATATCCGCTCGCAGCTCTCCCGATCTCCTTTTTAACTGGCAGAGGGTTGCAGGAGGCCGTGGCGGCTGAAAATGGATGTCAGGGTTCCAAATAGCATCCAAAATTAAGTCCGAGTCTGAGGCATAGACTTCCTTAAAGTTCCCATTTATTAACAGAGCCATATTGGCACATCACATTGTGATCCCGCTGTATAGAGCGCTGGTGAGACCCCATTTGGAATACTGTGTTCAGTTCTGGAGACCTCACCTACAAAAAGATATTGACAAAATTGAATGGGTCCAAAGACGGGCTACAAGAATGGTGGAAGGTCTTAAGCATAAAACGTATCAGGAAAGACTTCATGAACTCCATCTGTATAGTCTGGAGGACAGAAGGAAAAGGGGGGACATGATCGAAACATTTAATTATGTTAAAGGGTTAAATAAGGTTCAGGAGGGAAGTGTTTTTAATAAGAAAGTGAACACAAAAACAAGGGGACACAATCTGAAGTTAGTTGGGGGAAAGATCAGAAGCAACATGAGAAAATATTATTTTACTGAAAGAGTAGTAGATCCTTGGAACAAACTTCCAGCAGATGTGGTTGGTAAATCCACAGTAACTGAACTTGCCTGGGATAAACATATATCCATCCTAAGATAAAATACAGGAAATAGCATAAGGGCAGACTAGATGGACCATGAGGTCTTTTTCTGCTGTCAATCTTCTATGTTTCTATGTTTCTAAATCCGAATTGGATGTCCCCTGGGTTTCTCCACCCAATTGAAAGTTCATTCTCTTATTCCCACACCCACAAGTTTACCACGTTGACCAGTCTCCTTTTGCCAACCATGTCCATTACGCCCATCAGCTTCCTGGCAGGTGTTGAACAAAGGATGACCTTGAGACTCTAGAAGGAATTTGTTGTGGCTACAACTCTACACCCCTCATGCAGCAGCCCCTCCCAACTTCCCACAGCACCAATGCAGCCTAATGCATAATACGTGGCAGGCCAGAAGTCTCCAACTCTAACGATGACTTTGGCCTGGCAATAAAATTCGGGAGCCTGTTTTCGCTGGCAGAGTGCTTGGTCCACCACAGATGCCGCCAACAGGAGTGACATTGAGCTGGCCACGCCCATCCTGGCTACGCCCATCCCCCTGAGATCAAAGAACCCTAATGCATCCCCCAATGAAATTGAGTTTGACACCACTGCTTTAAAACAACAACTGGGAGTTCTTGAATTAGCTTCTTGGCTGAGAAGTTAAATGTCTTCAAGAAGATTCAGGAAAGTCCAGTTGTCCAGTTTTTGAAAGCATCTTGGGGACTTTTTTGTATAATTCTTTATTTCACTTAATAGTGTGCCTGCATTCCTGACCATACACACAAACATAGCTTCTCTTGTGGTCCTCGCAGGTCCTGATGACATTCTATGAACTGGAAATCTTAGCAGAAGAGATGATTCTGACCTGGTTTTCTGAACGGGACACATCAGATAAAGGCAGACAGCTTCGCAAAAACCAGCGGGTGAGTTACCATCTGTGGTGAGGATCAAGTTTTTGTGAGCCATATCCATCCATCGCACCTATTTATACCTCATCCCAAGATGCCAGATGGTTTACAGGCATTAAAAAAACAATAAAAGCAAATAAAGTTACATAAAAGTAGCTATAAACAGAATATAAAAAATCAAATTTTTTAAAAAGGGTCACATGGTCAAGGCGCTGTCCGAAGGTCTCCTTCCTCCGATCAGGTACAAAAATGACCTTGGTTCCCAAGAGAAAGTGTTCGGAAACTTCAGACCGTGCAGAATGCAGCTGCGAGAGCAGTCATGGGCTTACCCAGGTATGCCCATGTTTCACCATCACTCCGCAGTCTGCATTGGCTGCCGATCAGTTTCCGGTCACAATTCAAAGTGTTGGTTATGACCTTTAAAGCCCTTCATGGCACTGGACCAGAATATCTCCGAGACCGCCTTCTGCCGCACGAATCCCAGCGACCGATTCGGTCCCACAGAGTGGGCCTCCTCCGGGTCCCGTCAACTAAACAATGCCGGTTGGCGGGCCCCAGGGGGAGAGCCTTCTCTGTGGCGGCACCGGCCCTCTGGAACCAACTCCCCCCGGAGATTAGAACTGCCCCTACTCTTCCTGCCTTCCGTAAACTCCTCAAAACCCACCTTTGCCGTCAGGCATGGGGAAACTAAACATCTCCCCCTGGGCACGTTGAAGTTATATATGGTATGCTTGTATGTGTGTATGTTAGTATAGGGGATTTTCTTAAATTTATAATATTTTAATTAATTGGATTGTATTGGATTGTTTTTCACTTGTTGTGAGCCGCCCCGAGTCTTCGGAGAGGGGCGGCATACAAATCCGAATAATAAAATAATAAATAAATAAATAAAATAAATAATAAATTTTGTTTTGACTACACAAGCCCAGCTATCTCTAATCCACCCCGCCCATCCCTCAGCTCCAATATCCAGTTTTGAAACTCCATGATGGCTTCGGCCAGGCCAGCTTTAGGGTTGACCCCTGCAGTTGAAATCCAAGATCTGAGGGCCATCAACTTATGAAAGGAATTCTTATGGGCCATCCCCTCGTTCCAGCTGTTTATTGTCAAGATGTTTCAGGTGGTTCTTCCTAGGAGTCACAACAGCCGCAATGTCAATCATCTCTCACCTTGGCATTGTTTTACAGCTGCAGAAGTTCATCCAGTGGCTCAAGGAAGCAGAAGAAGAGTCCTCCGAAGGAGAGCAAAACTGACCAGACGGCCTCCGTCGGAAAGAAAGACGAGCTTTGCTCTCTTTCTCAGAAGAAAGGAGGCCCAAAGCACCCACGGTGGCCGAAGGCGGTGGCCGTACAGCAAGAAGAAATTGTGTGCATGGCCCCCGTGCATGTGGGATTCGAACTCTCGGCTGGCTGACAATCCTGTGGCTTATTTCGTTGTAATATTTAATGTACCTGGCCGACAACATGTGTGGGACGGAAGGAAACAATTGCTGGATAAACCAGAGACCTGTATACTATTTAAAGTCTTTCTAAGGGGTGTGTTGTGCACACACGCATGTGTGCTTTCGGTTCTGTATATCTATATCTAAACCCACCCAGTGGGGGGCAAGGGATGAGGGTGGGATGTCCACTAATGTCCAGGTAAGCTGTAAAGATGTGCAAATCCCAAGTCGGCCTTAACAGTTAGGATCCCAACAACTTTTGAGTTCTTCACAAAAAAAGATACAGTGATACCTCATCTTACAAACTTAATTGGTTCTGGGACGAGGTTCTTAAGGTGAAAAGTTTGTAAGACGAAACAATGTTTCCCATAGGAATCAATGGAAAAGCGATTAATGCGTGCAAGCCCAAAATTCACCCCTTTTGCCAGCTGAAGCGCCCATTTTTGCGCTGCTGGGATTTCCCTGAGGTTCCACTCCATAGGAAACCCCACCTCCGGACTTCTGTGTTTTTGCGATGCTGCAGGGGAATCCCAGCATTGCAAAAACAAGCGCTTCGCTGGCAACGGAAGTCTGGAGGTGGGGTTTCCCATGGAGGGGAGCCTCAATGGAATCCCAGCAGCACAAAAACGGGTGCTTCGCTGGCAACGGGAGTCTGGAAGTGGGGCACCCCAATGGCGGCGGTGGGTTTGTAAGGTGAAAATAGTTTGCAAGAAGAGGCAAAAAAATCTTAAACCCCGGGTTTGTATCTTGAAAAGTTTGTATGATGAGGCGTTTGTAAGATGAGGTATCACTGTATCTTGAAATTCCTCCATTTGCTTGTGTTCACAGGAGGTCGTCCATTTGAGTCCCAGGACTAGCTGTAAATCCGAAAAGAGAAAGACAAAGATAGGATAGTAGGATAAGCCAGGACAGAGAAGATGATATTGGCATTAACCAAATTGTCCTTGCTTTAACCCTAACACCTAAACTAGGAAATTTAACAATCGAAAAAAGAACTTTCCAGAAATTAAAAAATATATATTATTTTTAAAGTGCAGGGTAGTTCCACACGCTCCCTTAGAAATGTGATGTCATCCCAAACCACAGAGTCCTCCCACCCCCACCCCTTTCACTTTTCTTTGCAAAAAATGGGGCGAAATGCTCATCTACCTCACAAAGCATTTGTCGCTGAAGAGAAATCCCTGTAACGAATAAGTGTTCTTAGGCCTCTTAACGTCGGTGCTCTGTTGTGTGTTGGTTTCGCTGACAAGTTTATTTCTTCAGAATTGGATGACGGGGCTCGTTTTTGAGGGAAAAAAGGGGTTTGTGGTTCTAATGAAGTTGGTTCCCTTCAGCCTCTTGACAGATACATGGTTTTTCTGGGGTTTTGTTGTTTTGGTAACTCAACTTTTTTGTGGCTCAACTTTGCCTCATGTACCGACTCCACGTAGATCCTAGCTAGGCCTCTCAGAGACACTTTGTATAGGATTCTGGTTCTTCGGAGGTGGATGACGGGGCTCATTTTTGAGGGGGAAAAGGTGTTTGTAGTTCTACTGAAGTTGGTTCCTCTCAGCCTCTTGACAGATACACGGGTTTTCTGTGGGTTTGTTTTTTTGGTAACTCAACTTTTTTTGTGGCTCAACTTTGCCTCACGTACCGACTCCACTTAGATCCTAGCTAGGCCTCTCAGAGACACTTCGTATAGGATTCTGCTCATTCTGACAGCTTTCAAACCCTCAGAGCACTTCTGCTAATGAGGGTTTGATGGAAAACGGATGACTTGAAATTTACCAGATAAAAGGGTTTATCGTAGCTTGTTCTTTCTAACACAGTTCTCTTCAAACTTGGCAATTTGAAAGGCTTTGCGACCTTCCAACTCAGCCATGCTGACTGAGGAATTCTGGGAGTTGAAGTCCACAAGTCATAAAAGTCTATAGAGATTCTCAGTCATGCAGGTCATGGTTGTTGTTTTTTTAAATTTGAAGTCCAAGAGGTTTCTTCAGCTCTGACTGGATGATGAGGCCTGGAAGGATTTTTATTCCTCCCCAAAAGATGCAAATGACCAGCTGTCTTCTGTTCTGCCGGGCTTTCTGATAGGAGCCTCCCGAAAATTCAAGGGTACAAATTTCAGACACACACACGTTTGAAAATTCAAAACAATGTTCTTTATCACAAAATTCAAAATAAACTAAGCACTCTTTTTGTATTGCAAAGAGCACTTTTCCCAAAACAACCGGGTAGTCTGTACAATTTCTCTTAAGCAATCATTAAGTACTTAGCTAGCAGCTGTGAAGAAACTTCACACCCCTTCTTCTTCCAACGAAGTGAGACACACGCACACACATTGCTCTGCTTTGGTTTTAAAGGCGTGAAAAAGCAACAAAGTCCAGCAACACAAGATTCCTGGCGAACTCCGATCAGATACTCTTCCACAATGGCCAAACCCACATGCTGCTATTTATAGCAGCAGCCCTAATTACCCACCCAAACACAGGTAGCCTGCCTTATTTCCTGAAATATGTTCTTACTTGGTCTCTTCTACGCATAATTCTGTGCTTGCGTGGGTCCAAAACGTCATCATCCAAATCAATGGAAGATAAGGGAGATTGACTGCCTGGGCTGTGTGCCAAGCCCCCCTCTGCCGAGTCACTCCCACCTTCTTCGTCCAAGGAAACTAAGCTCTGAACTGATTCTGTCGGCAATAACACAGGCCTGTGACATGGTGAAGTTTCCCCTGCATCCACCTCCCCATTCCCTGGGGCAGGAGCTGGGCCAGAGTCAACCACAACATTCAAAGATTATAAAATGTTTCCATTTCCCTCCATCCAGTCACAGCTGAAGAAGCTTCTTGGATGAGAAGCAAAATGTCTTCAAAACAATAAGAAAGTCCAGTTGCCTCCTGGAAAAAAGCACCTTAAAAGTTGTCAACTTTGGAGGGACTTTGTTACTTCTTGTCCTACTGTCATTGCTGGATGGGGTGTCCTCCAGCCTCTTTTCCTGATGGTGATACGAAGAACGTGGAAGAGAAGAACCCGAGTTCAGATTTGTAGTGACCAACCTGACGTCCTTTAAATCTTAACCGTTGACCATAAGTGGATTTTACTGACCAGATTGTACTTCAAAAACCTCTACTGAGCTAACAGATTTTTCACCTGCCACAGTCTCTTTATTTTGCCACCATCCTTTCTACAAAGGAGAGAAAAAGTGAATAGCAAAAAAGCCCCCCTCAGATTGTGTCGTGCAGTGACTTAAATGTCTTGGAGATATTTCTTGGGTTTGTTTAGGGTTTTTTTGAGTGGGTGGGGGGAGAGTTTGAACACTAACTCTACTGTTTTACCCACTATTCTCAAATCCACTTGTAAATGCTGGGAAATAAGTGCTATTTTTTTCTCTCCCGATCCCTGCTGATATTCCATTTGGAGTCATTAAACCCCTCCGATGCAAAGGATGATGTGTTTTGCAATATTATTATTATTATTATTATTAATTATTATTATTATTATTATTATTATTATTATTATTATTAATTTATTGGATTTGTATGCCACCCTTCTCCGAAAACTTAGGGTGGCAATATGTGGCTTACATTAGAGCAGCGCTTATCAATTATTTTCTGTTATGCCCCTCCTATTTATTGATTGATTAGACTTTTATGCCGCCCTTCTCAACCGACTTAGGGTGGCGTACAACATAATAAATACAGTACATATGTGTAGGAATCTAATATTAAAATACTAAAAAAACCTAAAAATTTCTTTAAAAAACCCCCCATTATCCCAATATAATCATCCACATTCATCTAGTCTAGCCACTCATAACATCAACTGAGTCTACAGAGAGGGGCGGCATACAAATCTAATAAATAAATAAATAAATAAACCAGAGTTAGGTCTCAGCTCTCACGGCTCCCCATGCCCGCCAGCAGAGATGAGTCTTCAAAGCTTTGCGAAAGGCCAGGAGAGAGAGGGTGGTACGTATCTCCGGGGGGGAGGGATAGATTCGTTCCAAAGGGCCGGGGCCACCACAGAGAAGACTTCCCCAGGTCCTGCCAGATGTCTGGCCAACAGGACCTGGAAGAGGTCGACTCTGTGGGACCTAACCAGCCATTGGGATACATGCGCCAGAAAGGAAGTAAAGTTTCACGCCCCCCAACTCTCCACCATGACTAAATAATATTGTGGCTTGCCCTACCAGACCTGCCCCCCCCCCCGAGTTGCGCCCCACTGTGAGACATGAGTCCTACCTGACTTGTACCAATACCTCTGTCGCATTCCTCGGTGTTGTACCCCTAACGGACCTTAGTAGAGCCTCGGTGGTGCAGTGGTTAGAGTGCAGTACTGCAAGCTACTTCTGATCACCGACTGCCAGCAGTTTGGCAGATCGAATCTCAGTAGGCTCAAGGTTGACTCATCCTTGCAAGGTCGGTAAAATGAGGACCCAGATTGTTGGGGGCAATAGGCTTACTCTCTGTAAACCGCTTAGAGAGGGCTGGAAATCACTATGAAGCGGTACAGTGTTCCCTCAATTTTCGCGGGGAATGCGTTCCGAGACCGCTCGCGAAAGGAATTTCCACGAAGTAGAGATGCGGAAGTAAATACACTATTTTTGGCTATGAACAGTATCACAGGCCTTCCCTTAACACTTTAAACCCCTAAATTGCAATTTCCCATTCCCTTAGCAACCATTTAGATTATTACCATGTTTCTTTATTAAAGTTTATTAAAAAAAATATTTATTAAAAGTGGATGAAAGTTTGGTGATGACATATGGTGTCACCGGGCAGGAAAAACCGTGGCATAGGGGAAAAAAACGCAAAGTATTTTTTAATTAATATTTTTGAAAAACCGTGGTACAGTGTTCCCTCGATTTTCGTGGGTTCGAACTTCGCGAAAACTCTATACCACGGTTTTTCAAAAATATTAATTAAAAAATACTTCGCGGGTTTTTTCCCTATACCACGGTTTTTCCTACCCGATGACGTCATATGTCATCGCCAAACTTTTATCTGCTTTTAATAAATATTTTTTAAAAATAAACTTTAATAAATAAACATGGTGAGTAATAATCTGAATGGTTGCTAAGGGAATGGGAAATTGCAATTTAGGTGTTTAAAGTGTTAAGGGAAGGCTGGTGATACTGTTCATAGCCAAAAATAGTGTATTTACTTCCGCATCTCTACTTCGCGGAAATTCGACTTTCGCAGGCGGTCTCGGAACGCATCCCCTGCGAAAAGCGAGGGAACACTGTATAGACTTTCCGCAAAGTTTGAACCTGCGAAAATCTAGGGAACACTGTGTATAAGTCTAAATGCCATTGCTATGCTCAACGCTATTGCATTCTGTCATTTATCTTTTATTTTTTCATCCCGCAAAGTGCTGCTGCCTGCATCTCGAACTGTTTCTCTTCCGACCTCGAATTTGGAATCAAGTTGTCAGCAGTTCTAATCCCAACATTCTTATATTCCCTGAGTGGAATAAACATACAATATGTGGGGGATAATACTCAGCCTGGTCTCCCTCCCTTATTCTAAACACTTGGTTTCTCCAAACTTGGTTCTTACAGTAGTTACTTCTTCCTTGTAAAGATTCCTCAGACACACAACCAGCTGTCCTGGCACTCCGTTTTATATTGCTCATTTTGGCATGATTTACATACTGGAAAGCCTTGATGTAATTAAGAGGAGGAATCATCTTAAACCACTGTCGCTCTTGCCATTATCCATTTTACTTTATCTCAGCATTTCTCACCCAGGGGGGATTTCACTTACTGTATATTTCAGTGCCGTTTGGCGGGGCCCAGGTGAAGAGCCTTCTCTGTGGCGGCCCCGGCCCTCTGGAACCAACTCCCCCCCGGAGATTAGAATTGCCCCCACCCTCCTTGCCTTTCACAAACTCCTTAAAACCCACCTCTGTCGTCAAGCGCGGGGGAACTGAGACATCTCCCCCTGCCTATGTAGTTCTAGTGCATGATATGACTATCAGTGTTCCCTCTAATTTTTTGGGGGGGTGGGCGGAAAAGTATAGTGTCTGAGCGGCAGTCCCTTCGGGACTGGGCGGCACAGAAATAATAAACAAACAAACAAACAAACAAACAACCCACCCTGTTTTGCCTCAGAGAATTTCAAAATAAAATACTGTACTGTGTGTCTATAACAGTGAGCTCATAATAGGGCAACTCTGTCAATATCAAAATGCCACTTAAATAGTTGAGCTAGTTTCAAAGTAGATTTTGATTTTCTTTCTCTCTTCCTTACTCCCATTCTTTTTCTTTCTATTTTCCTTCCTCTCTTTTTTCTATCTGTTTCTCTTCCTCTCTCTCTCCTTCCCTCTCACTCTTTCCCTCTCGGCTTCTGGTCAGGTTTGGAAAACTCTGAGTTGATGATGATTTTTAAGTGAGCGATTGCTCACTGCTCAGCTTAGAGGGAACTATGATGACTATGTATGTTTTTTATATTGGGGTTCCTTAGATTTTTTAAATGTGTAATTGTTATCTTAGATTTTAATTATTAGATTTGTCAATGTATATTGTTTTTGTCACTGTTGTGAGCCACCCCAAGTTTGCAGAGAGGGGCGGCATACAAATCTAATAAATACAAATACAATACAAATACAGACTGTAAGACATACTGGTTGGTGTATAAGACGCACCAAGATTTCAAAGAGGTAAGTAAGAAAAAAAAGTTTTTGTCCTCCCTGGCCCCCAGGAATTATTATTATTATTATTATTATTATTATTATTATTATTATTATTATTATTATTATTATTATTTATTAGATTTGTATGCCGCCCCTCTCCGTAGACTCGGGGCGGCTCACAACAGTGATAAAAACAATACTTGGCAGCAGGTAGAGTGCTCTACTGCAGGCCACTGAAGCTGACTTGTAGATCTGAAGGTCAGCGGTTCAAATCTCATCACCGGCTCAAGGTTGACTCAGCCTTCCATTCTTCCGAGGTGGGTAAAATGACCCGGATTGTGGGGGCAATAGCCTAGCTCTGTTTTTAAAAAGTGCTATTGCTAACATGTTGTAAGCCGCCCTGAGTCTAAGGAGAAGGGCGGCATAAAAATCAAATAAATAAATAAATCTAATAAGGAATGATCTGCAGACCTCCCAAACCCTCTGTGTGTCGTTTTTTGTAAAACAGCCCATTTTTTTTGCAAAAATCGCATTTTTGCCTTCCCCCAGGAGCACTCTGCAGACCTCCTAAACCACCTGTGTGCAATGTTCCCTCTAATTTTTTTTCCGGTGTGGGCAAAAAAGTATAGTGTCTGAGCGACAGTCTCTTTGGGACTGGGCGGCATAGAAGAATAAATAAACAAATAAATAAATAAACAAACAAACAAATAAAAAACCCACCCTGTTTTGCCTCAGAGAATTTCAAAATAAAATACTGTACTGTGTGTCTATAACAGTGAGCTCATAATAGGGCAACTCTATCAATATCAAAATGCCACTTAAATAGTTGAGCTAGTTTCAAACTAGATTTTGATTTTCTCTCTTCCTGACTCCCATTCTTTTTCTTTCTCTTTTCCTTCCTCTCTTTTTTCTATCTGTTTCTCTCTCTTCCTCTCTTCCTCTCTCTCTCCTTCCCTCTCACTCTTTCCCTCTCAGCTTCTGGGCAGGTTTGGAAAACTCTGAGTTGATGATGATTTTTAAGTGAGCAATTGCTCACTGCTCAGCTTAGAGGGAACTATGCCTGTGTGCCCCATTTTTTTTGCAAAAATGGACTGGTTTTTCATCCATATTTGTTAAAAATGGGGCATGCAGAAGTTTGAGAACCCTGCAGAGTGCTCCTGGGAACTGGGGGGAAGGGAAAATGCCCCAGCTTTTGTGAAAATGGCCCCTTTTTTGCAAAAATGGGGTGCACAGAATTGGAGGCCCTGCACTCCAGTGCTCCTGGGGGATGGAGGAAGGAAAAAACACCTCCGTTTTTGTAAAAAAAATGACCAGTTCTCCCCCCACCTTTGTTTTGCAAAAATTGAGTTTTTGCCTGCCCCCAGGTGCACTGCAGGCCTCCCAAACCCTCTGCACACCCCATTTTTTGCAAAAATTAGATGTGGGGATGGGGCTTCAGGAGGCCACAAATACTCGTATTCAGTGTATCAGAGGCACTGACATTTGCACCCTCCTTTAGGTGTGAAAAAGTTGCATCTTATACTCTGAAAAATACAGTACCTTCCCTACCTGTTCGCATCACCTCCGTCACATCATGCAAAACACCCAGAAATGATCCTCTGCGCATGCGTAGCAACCTTTGCACATGTGACCGAAGGACCAGTTCAGGAGTGTTGACCACTGGTCATAGCTGCCAGTTTGGCGAGCGGCAGTAAATTTCTGGTACTGGTTTCAAAGAATCGGGCTGAATCGGCAGCAACCCGTCATTGTTCTCACAGACCTAGCATCTCAACTCCCAGAATTCAGAGTTCTGTAAAATTTATGTCCACATATCTTAAAGTTGCCAAGGTTGAGAATCACTGAGCTATCCAATTATTTGTGTTGTTTTAATTATCTGATCCCAGGATCACACTGCTTCCACTCACGTCTTCCACTTATGACCACAACTGAGCCCAAAATACAGGGATACAGTGGTACCTCATCCTACGAACTTAATTGGTTCCGGGATGAGGTTTGTAAGGTGAAAAGTTCGTAAGATGAAACAATGTTTCCCATAGGAATCAATGTAAAAGCAAATAATGTGTGCAAATCCTTCAGGAAAATCCCAAACTTTAGAAGGGAGGCGAACAGAGGGCAGGGAGGAGCAGCTAAAGGGGGCGGGTGGAAGAAGCAAGGCTAGGCTAAAGGGTGAGTGGGAAGGAAGAAAGGCAAGGGGGGGCGCCCCTCCCTTTTCTTTCTTCAAAAGACACCGTTTCAGTGCCTTTGCAAGCATGCAAAATCTTTACTCCTCCAAGCTGCCCCTCCCTTTTCTTTCTTCAAAAAAAGGGGGGGGAAGAAACCCCTTCATCCCAGCAGCAGCTGCTTGGGTTCGTAAGGTGAAAATAGTTCGGAAGAAGAGGCAAAGAAAACTTAAACACCGGGTTCGTATCTTGAAAAGTTCGTTAGAAGAGGCGTTCGTACGATGAGGTACCACTGTACAGGGATACCTCATCTTATGAACTTAATTGGTTCCGGGATGAGGTTTGTAAGGTGAAAAGTTTGTAAGACGAAACAATGTTTCCAATAGGAATCAACAGAAAAGCGATTAATGCGTGCAAGCCCAAAACTCACCCCTTTTGCCAGCTGAAGTGCCCGTTTTTGCACTGCTGGGATTCCCCTGCAGCATCACAAAAACATGGAAGTCCGGAGGTGGTGTTTCCCATGGAGGGGAGCCTCAGGGGAATCCCAGCAGTGCAAAAACAGGTGCTTTGCTGGCAAGAGGTCCGGAGGTGGGTCATCGCAGTGGCAGCGGCTTTGGTTTGTAAGGTGAAAATAGTTTGGAAGAAGAGGCAAAAAAATCTTAAACCCCAGGTTTGTATCTCGAAAAGTTTGTATGACAAGGTATCACTGTACTTGTCAAGTCAGCTTTGCCCTACTTTACAAATCCAATTAAATCTAAATCTAAGACCTTTCTTGGCACATTTGTTAAGTGAATTGCTCCAGTTGTTAAGTTAGTAACACAGTTGTTAAGTGAATCGGGATTCCCCATCGACTTGGCTTGCTAGAAGATTGCGGAAAGTAATCACGTGACTCCACGACTCTGCATCCATCATAAATATGAGTCAATTGCCAAGCCGCTGAATTTTGATCACATAACCTTAGGAATGCTGCAATGGCTTTGTGAAAAGTGGTCAGAATGCTCTTTTTTCAGTGTGATTGTAACTTCGGTCACTAAATGAACTGTTGTAAGTCAAGGACTACCTGTATTATATCTGACTCCTGAAATGTGGATGGCAAGAGAGTAATAATACCTCATTTTTGGCTAGCTCTATGTTTGGAGTTTTGGAACTGAGTTTGGAGATGCACACAGTTGCACAAACACATACATAGACATACAAACACAAAAACATTCCCTGACTCCCATTAACTTCACAGAATTACTTCTGCTTGAAAACGTTTGCTAAAATGGACACTGTAAAATGTGGCTGAAAGTGTTTACTATAAGACGTCTCTTACTTCATTGTTGTTGTCTTCAGTATATTTTATTATGTTTTTTTTCTTTAGCCTCTTCTATTTTAGCTGAGCTTTTTTTGTGTGTTGCTTCTGGGCAATTCATTCGTTTGTTTGTTTGGCTTCATGTTGAATAACTTGCTGTGATTGTGCTGTTTATAAACCGACATCTTAGAAACTTTGAAATCTTACAGAGGAAAAGAATTGGCAGCGTTGCAACGCACAGTGGATCACGTGGACCGAACACAAAAAGTATACAAAACATGCCATAAAGATTCAGTTAGTACTGTGCATTAAACCAACAGAAAGACATGGTAGTTATTATTGGAGTGCTGGGCTAGGATGGAGGAGAATACAGTTTAAATCTTTTGCTTAATTTAAGATAAATCAGGGCACTGCTTGTCTCCGAGTCTTCGGAGAGGGGCGGCATACAAATCTAATAAATTATTATTATTATTATTATTATTATTATTATTATTATTATTATTATTATTTTATATCCCCCAATCCTTAAAATAGGCTGATTTACATAGCTCATTATTAAATGTTTGGATTGAAGTAAAATATTATGTTCTGGGCAGTTATATTAATAGAATACAAAGTTGAAAGGTGGAAACAGATCAATTCAGGTAGCCATTTCAATCAGTCAATCAATCAGTATAGAGCTGGAAGGGACCTTGGAGGTCTTCCAGTCCAGCCCCTAAACCATTTCAGACAAGTGGCTATCCAGTCTCTAATAAAAAAACTTCCAGTGATAAAGCACCCACAACTTCTGACAGCAAGCTGTTCCTCTGGTTATCCCAAAGGTGTTTTTTCAAGAGGCAACTCGACTTCCTGGTTTTTCTTTGAAGACATTTCACTTCTCATCCAAGAAGGTTCTTCAGCTCTGGCTGGCTGGCTGATCCTTCCATTCCCCACCATCCAGCCAGAACTGAAGAACCTTCTTAGATGAGAAGTGAAATGTCTCCAAAATAAAAACCAGGAAGTCCAGTTGCCTCTTGAAAAAGCATACTGGGACACGTGGCTCTCTGTCACTCAAAAAAAGCATCACAATTGCCAATGTGCGACACTCACTAATAGGGCAATTTATTAAGCTTTTCAACCCTGGGTAGGCCAACCATGGATGAATCCAAGAAAATAAAAGTTTCAGAAGAAAGCTGTAATTTTATTTATTTATTATTTATTTATTAGTCAGATTTGTATGCCGCCCCTCTCCGCAGACTCGGGGCGGCTCACAGCAACAATAATACAATGTAAACAAATCTAATCTAATTTAAGTTAATTTAAAAAAACCAGTTTAGAAACCAACCATACATACTAGCATACCATACATAAATTTTATAAGCCTAGGGGGAGGAAAAATGTCAATTCCCCCATGCCTGACAACAGAGGTGGGTTTTAAGGAGCTTACGAAAGGCTAGGAGGGTGGGGGCAACTCCAGTACAGTAGTACCTCTAGATACAGTAGTACCTCTAGATACGAGCTGCTCCACATGCGAGTATTCCAAGTTACGAGCCACGAGGGAAGAGAAATTTCTGTTCCAGACCCGAGCTCAAATTCGAGATATGAGCCGAGCGTCCACTAGGTGGTGCAAGAATCCTTGCTTCTGGTTATCTCGGAAGGGAAAAACAAAATCTAAAGCCATTTGTTCCAGATACGAGTTGTTCGACATACAAGCTCCCTTCTGGAATGAATTAAACTCGTATCTAGAGGTACTACTGTATATATGCTAGCTTTGAGGTTGTTCAGGAAATAATCAGGCACGGGAAGAGTTTTGTGGCTCCCGGTGTTTTCTTCTCTGTGGAAAAGGGGTCCAAATGGCTCTTTGAGTGTTTAAGGTTGTCAATCCCTGGCCTAGATCACTGGTCCCGGTGACCAACCCCAGATTGGATCCTGCAATGTTGTCTCCTATAACGATGCCTTGGATCATGACTTGAAAAGCAGAATTATGATACTTGTGCAAACAGTTTTCAGTGGAGGATTAGCTAAATCACTTGGAGATTAGCCTGCCTGCCTGGACCCATCCTCAAAGACAATTGAAAAGAATTTTCAGAGGAAAGCAGCTACAGAGACCATTAGAAAACTACCGGGCCTGTCAAGCAAGGATAGCCCATGGAATAGTTGAATGGGACCTTAAAGAATAGCAATAGCATTCAGACTTATATACCGCTTCACAGTGCTTTACAGCACTCTCTAAGCGGTTTACAGAGAGCAAGCATATTGCCCCCAATAATCTGGGTCCTCATTTTACCGACCTTGGAAGGACGGAAGGCTGAGTCAACCTTGAGCCCACTGAGATTCGATCTGCCAAACTGCTGGCAGCCGGTGAACAGCAGAAGTAGCTTGCAGTACTGCACTCCAACCACTGCACCATCGAGGCTCTTCTTTCAATTTTATTTTTTTAAAAAAAATTTAAAGGAATTTTAAAAATCTTTAAAGTTCATTTTAAAGATCATTCAATTTAACTAGAAAAGAGGCCGCACAATGATATAGTGCCTGGAAATGTCAGTATGAAGGAATACAAGAGAAGCCACAAAGCATTAGAACAACAGAGTTGGAAGAGATTTTCTAGGTCATCGTCCAGCCTCCTGCTCAAACAGAAGTCCCTATACCATTTCTGACAGATGGCGGCTGTCCAGTCTCTTCTTGAAAGCTTCCATTGATGAAGCTCCCATAACCTCCGAAGGGAAACTGTTTTATTGGTTGATTGTTCTATTTATTTATTTATTTATTCATTTATTCATTTATTCATTTGTCCAATACACAAATACATAGGAAGAAAAATAGACATGTAGACATATATAAGGGTAAAGTGAACTTAGAGGAGAGGATATATGAAAGGAAGAGAATATATATGATAGGTGAAAGAAAGGAGAGACAATTGGACAGGGGACGAAAGGCACACCAGTGCACTTATGTACGCCCCCTACTGGCCTCTTAGGAACCTGGAGAGGTCAATCGTGCAGAGTCTAAGGGAGAAATGTTGGGGGTTAGGGGTTGACACAATTGAGTCCAGTAGTGAGTTCCACGCTTCGATAACTCAATTGTTGAAATCATATTTTTTACAGTCAAGTTTGGCACGGTTCGTATTAAGTTTGAATTTGTTGCGTGCTCTTGTGTTGTTGCGGTTGAAGCTGAAGTAGTCATTGACTGGTAGGACATTGCAGCATATGATCTTGTGGGCAATACTCAAATCATGTTTTAGGTGCCGTAGTTCTAGGCTTTCTAGGCCCAGGATTGTTAGTCTGTTTTCGTAGGATATTCTGTTTCGAGTGGAGGAGTGAAGGGCTCTTCTGGTGAAATATCTTTGGACATTTTCAAGGGTGTTGATGTCTGAGATGTGGTGTGGGTTCCAGACAGATGAGCAGTAGTGTAAGATGGGTCTGGCAAAAGTTTTGTAGGATCTTGTGAGTAGAGTGAGGTTGCCTGAGCAGAAGCTGCGTAGGATCAGGTTGACAACTCTAGAGGCTTCTTTGGCGATATTGTTGCAGTGGGCTTTAGCACTTAGGTCATTCGATATTAGTATTCCAAGGTCTTTTACAGAATGTGGGTTAGCAGTGAGAGATTGTTTATTCAGTTCGTATGTGCGGTTAGGATTCTTTTTGCCAATGTGGAGGGTAGAGCATTTGTTGGTTGATATTTGAAGTTGTCAGGTGTTAGACCAGTCTGAGACAAAGTCCAGGTCTTTTTGGAGGTTGAGTGTGTTGTCAGTGGTGTTGAAAAGTTTCACATTGTCGGCAAAAATAACACAGTTGCTTTCGATATGGTCACAGAGATCATTGATGTAGAGAATGAAGAGAGTAGGACCTAGTACGCTTCCCTGGGGAATGCTGCTTATGACAGGGGTGGGGGTGGAGATAGCGCTACCAATTTTGACAATTTGTTGCCTATTTGACAGGAATGCAGTAATCCAGTTGTGGAGGAGTCCTGAGATGCCATAGGATTTGAGTTTTAGGAGTAGTTTGTCGTGGACCACTGAGTCGAAGGCTTTGCAGAAGTCTATATAAATTGCATCGATGGATTTTCCTTGGTCGAGGAGGGTAGTCCAAATGTTTTTGCAGTGAAGTAGTTGTAGGTTGCAGGATAGTTTCTTTCTGAATCCAAATTGTTTGTTTGAGAGTAGGTTATTAGATTCTAAGTAGAGGGTGATTGATGGATTTATGATTGATTCTGTGATTTTACAAGGGACGCAGCAAAAAGATATTGGTCTGTAGAAAGCTTCTCCTTATTTCTAAATTGAATCTCTTCTTGATCAGTTTCCATCCATTATTCCTTGCTTGTCCTTCATGTGCTTTGGAGAATAGCTTGACTCCCTCCTCTCTGTGGCAGCCATTCAAATATTGGAAGACTGCTATCATGTCTCCCTCCAATCCTTCTCTTTGCTAAACTAGCCATGCCCAGTTCATGCAATTTTATCCTCCACTCTCCTAATTATTGCTCTTCTTTGCACTCTTTCTAGAACAGGGGTGTCAAACTCAAGGTCTGGGGTCTGGATCCGGCACAAGAAACATAGAAACATAGAAGTCTGACGGCAGAAAAAGACCCCATGGTCCATCTAGTCTGCCCTTATACTATTTTCTGTATTTTATCTTAGGATGGATATATGTTTATCCCAGGCATGTTTAAATTCAGTTACTGTGGATTTATCTACCACGTCTGCTGGAAGTTTGTTCCAAGGATCTACTACTCTTTCAGTAAAATAATATTTTCTCATGTTGCTTTTGATCTTACCCCCAACTAACCTCAGATTGTGTCCCCTTGTTCTTGTGTTCACTTTCCTATTAAAAACACTTCCCTCCTGGACCTTATTTAACCCTTTAATATATTTAAATGTTTCGATCATGTCCCCCCTTTTCCTTCTGTCCTCCAGACTATACAGATTGAGTTCATTAAGTCTTTCCTGATACGTTTTATACTTAAGACCTTCCACCATTCTTGTAGCCCGTCTTTGGACCCGTTCAATTTTGTCAATATCTTTTTGTAGGTGAGGTCTCCAGAACTGAACACAGTATTCCAAATGTGGTCTCACCAGCATTCTATATAGCGGGATCATGATCTCCCTCTTCCTGCTTGTTATACCTCTAGCTATGCAGCCAAGCATCCTACTTGCTTTCCCTACCGCCTGATTGCACTGTTCACCCATTTTGAGACTGTCAGAAATCACTACGCCTAAATCCTTTTCTTTTGAAGTATTTGCTAACACAGAACTGCCAATACAATACTCAGATTGAGGATTCATTTTCCCCAAGTGCATTATTTTACATTTGGAAACATTAAACTGCAGTTTCCATTGCTTTGACCATTTATCTAGTAAAGCTAAATCATTTACCATATTGCCGACGCCTCCAGGAATATCAACCTTATTGCACACTTTAGAGTCATCGGCAAATAGGCAAACCTTCCCTACCAGACCTTCCCCTATGTCACTCACAAACATATTAAAAAGAATAGGACCCAGAACAGACCCTTGTGGCACACCGCTTGTAACCTGACTCTGCTCAGAATACTCGCCATTCACAACCCTCTGGTGTCTATGCTTCAGCCAGCTGCAAATCCATTGAACTATCCAGAGATTAAGTCCAATCTTCACTAATTTATCTATCAGCTCTTTATGTGGAACCGTATCAAAGGCTTTGCTGAAGTCCAGTCTAAGCACAAGGGTGCTTAGATCTGGCCTGCAGAGCCAGGACTGGCCTGCAGTGCCTCTGCCAGTGAAAATAGAGCTCGGGAGGGCCACACAGGGCCCTCCGGAGTTCCTTTTCTGCTTACAGAGGATTACAGGAGGCCATTGGATTGTGGCTGAAGCTGAAGTAGTCATTGACAGGTAGGACATTGGTGTAGATAATTTTATGTACTTCATTTAGGTCAGATAGAAGGAGGTGTAGTTCTAAATTGTCTAACCTCAAAATTTCAAGTCTGGTGGTATATGGTATTCTGTTGCGAGCAGAGGCATGGAGGACTCTTCTCATGAAATATCTCTGAACTCATTCAATTGTATTAATGTCCGATATGCAGTGAGGGTTCCAGACAGATGAGCTGTAGTCTGCAATTAGTCTAGCAAATGTTTTGTATGCTCTAATTAGTAGTACAATATTACCAGAGAAGAAGCTATGCAAGATTAGGTTAATGCTTTTTTGGCAATGTAGTTACAGTGGGCTCTGGCACTAAGATCATTAGAGATGAGTACTCCAAAGTCTTTGACAGAGTGAGGATCATCTACAAGGTTGTGTCCATCCAGTTTGTATTTTATGTTGATTTTTTTTTTACCAATGTGTAGGACAGAGCATGGGTTGAGATTTGAATTTGCCAGTTGTTTGACCATTCTGACTCATAGTCAAGGTCTTTTTGAAGGGTAGCAGCATGATCGGTAGTGTTGAATAGTTGTACATCATCAGTGAAGAGAACACAGTTGCTCATAATATGATCGCAGGGGTCATTTATGTAAAGTACAGAGTGCTGGTCTTAAAACGCTGCGTTGGAGAATATCACTGCTAACAGGTACAGGATTTGACAGAGCTCTATTTTGACCACTTGTTGCCTGTTTGACAAGAACACAGCTATGCATTTATGCAGGGGCCCAGATTTTAATTTTGGAAGTAGTTTGTCATGTACCACTGAATCAAAGGCTTTATAAAAGTCTACGTAAATTGTCTACTTTGCTTTGCCCTGATGAAGTTGTGTAGGTCATGCTTTTACAGTGTAAAAGTTTCAGATTACAGGGTAATTTTTTCCTGAAATCAAATTGTTTGTTGGAGAGTATTTATTTTATTTATTTATTCAATTTTTATGCCGCCCTTCTCCTTAGACTCAGGGCGGCTTACAACATGTTAGCAATAGCACTTTTTAACAGAGCCAGCCTATTGCCCCCACAGTCCGGGTCCTCATTTTACCCACCTCGGAAGGATGGAAGGCTGAGTCAACCTTGAGCCGGTGATGAGATTTGAACCGCTAACCTTCCGATCTACAGTCAGCTTCAGTGGCCTGCAGTACAGCACTCTACCTGCTGCGCCACTCTGGCTCTTGTAGTGGAGGATAATGGATTGGTTAATGATTAATTCCATTACTTTGCAGGTGACACAACATAGAGATGGGTCTGTAATTGTCAACTAGGCTGATGTCTCCTTTTTTGAAGATAGGGATGACAGTGGCTAGTGATCCCAGGTTGGCAAGGAGTTGATCCTGAAAGATTTTTTCAAATATTATGCTAAGACGTTCTGTTAAGGCAGTGGAAAGCTTTTTTAGAGAAGTAGATACATAGTCCACCAGGTCCAATTTAATTATTTAACTGATTGTCCAGTAAGACTCCATGTTTCCTCTCACAATTAATGCTATTAAGGCTGGTTTCACCAGGTGTACTTTTGGTTTCTCTTGCCTATGTGTAAGACTTTATTTTTCTCTACATTGAATTTCATTTTATTAGATAGGGTACAGTGTTCAGGCTAGTTAGTGCTAGTTCACCCTTTCCAAAAAGCCATAGTTTGTGTCATAGTTGCAGTGGCTTTGCAAGGAACAGCTGAATGAAGCCAATTATCTCAACCAAGAAGGTCATTTAGTTATTTATTTATAAAATGTATAGGCTGCTCATCTTACTTCAAGGTAACTCGGGAAGGTTTAATCATAAAAAAATAAAAGTAAAAGCTGTGTAAAGTAAAAAACATAAATAAGTAGTGTAAAATCCAGAACATGGCTTCTTGCAAAGTGTTATTACTGCAAGAAGAGTGTGTCGCAGTCCCTCCCTGCAAAGCGCAAAAGCAGATGGGAGGCATTGCCCCACATCTCAGGGATCTCCAGGCCTGGGTGTGAAGATAAACACCAGCATGGGATGAGACTCAGCGGAAGCTGAGAATAGAAAGATGCCAAAAAGGCAACTGAAGGGATTACGGGGCCGGAACAGCTCCCAAACAGGAAAGAATCCAGCCGTTGAGATCTTAGATGACAATGACAGATGACAAGAGGCCTGACCCAAAAATAAGATAAAAGCAAGTATGACCTAGATAAGAGAGAGAGGGAGGGAGGGAGGGAGAAAAGAAAGTGTGTCTGTGAGAGAGAAATTATGTGAGAGAGAATGTGAGCGAGAAAGAGAAAATAAGATTGTGTGTGAGAAAAAATGTATGCATGAAAGAAAGAGCAATTGTGTGTGAGAGAGCAGAGAGAAAAAGAGATTGTGTGTGAGAGAGAAAGCAAGAAAGGGGGAGAGAGATAATGGGAGAGAGAAAGAGGGAGGGAGAAAAAAGTGTGTGTGTGTGAAAAATAGAAGAGAGGGAATGTTTGTGTATGAGGGAGAAAGTGAGAAAGAGAAAACAAGATTGTTTGTGTGAGAGAGAAAATGTGTGAAAGAAAGAGCAAGATAGTGTGTGAGAGCAGAGAGAAAGAGATTGTGTGAGAGAGAAAGCACAAGAGATAGAAAGCTAGAGAGGAAAGAGAGATAAAGGAAGAGAGAGAGAAAGAGAAAAAGGAGTGAGGAAGAGAAAAAGGGAGGGAGAGAGGAAGAGAAAAAAGTGTATGAGAAAGACAAGAGGGAATGTTTGTGTAGAGAGAATGTGTGTGAGAAAGAGAAAACAAGATTGTGTGTGTGCGAGAGAAAATGTGTGAAAGAAAGAGCAAGAGAGATTGTGTGTGAGAGCAGAGAGAAAGATATTGTGTGTGAGAGCACAAGAGATAGAAAGCTAGAGAGGAAAGAGAGAGAAAGCCAGAGAGGAGAGATAAAGAGGGAGAGAGAGGGAGGGAGGGAGAAAAGAAAACATGTATGTGAGAATGTGAGTGAGAAAGAGAAAACAAGATTGTGTGTTGAGAGAGGAAATGTACATGTAAAAGGAAAAAAAAAACAGAGCAAGAGATATTGTGCCTGAGAGAGCAGGGAGAAAAAGATTGTGTGTGAGAGAAAGCAACAGAAAGCCAGAGAGTGATAAGAAAGAGAGAGAAAATGAGGGAGAGGGGGGAGAAAAAGTGTGTGTGAGAGAGAAATTGTGTGTGTGTGTAAGAGAGAGAGAGAATGTGAGTGAGAAACAATATTGTGGGTTGAGAGAAAATGTACCTGTGAAAGAAAAAAAACAGAGCAAGAGATATTGTGTGAGAGAGAGCAGAGAGAAAAAGATTGTGTATGTGAGAAAAAGCAAAAGAGAAAGCACAAGAGAGAGAGAAATCAGAGGGGAGAGATAAAGGAAGAGAGAGACTCTGAAAGAGTGAGTGAAAGGAAGAGGGAGAAAGAAGGAGGGGTGGGGGAGAAAAAGTGTGTGTGTGTGAGAGAAATTGTGTATCTCTGTGTGAGAGAGAATGCGAGTGTGAGAGAAAAAACAAGACTGTTGAGAGAGAAAATGTATGTATGAAAGAAAAAAAAACCAGAGCAAGAGATATTGTATGTGAGAGAACAGAGAGAAAAAGATTGCTTGTGTGAGGAAGCAAGAGAGAAAGCACGAGAGAGAGATAAAGGAAGAGGGAGACAGAGACAGGGGGAGTGAGAGGAAGAAAGAGAGAGAAAGATAAAGGAAGAGAGAAAGAGGGAGAGAGGGTTGGGAACGACCGCCAGATCCATCCACCCAAACTCCCCCACCACAGGAACCGCCTTTTTCCCCTCAGCGGGGACGAAACTGGCACCCCTCCCCCCTCCCCCTCAGGCACGCTGAGAAAGGCGGCTGACCCTCCCCCTCCCAGCCGGGGCTGCGCAGAACTCCTCCCTCCCCCACCCGCCTCAGGGAAAGCGAGGGGCGGGGCCTGCCCAAAGCCGAGCATCCCCCGGGGCGGCGCCGGCTGCCACTCGGAGGGTCCCGGGGCGGCTGAGGCGGCTGCGGCGGCGTCTCCTCACGCAGGGGAGGAGCCGGCAGAAGAAGAGGCGGTGCCGGCTGGGCCGGAGCTTGCGCGCTGGGGCCGGGCGAGCGGGCGGGCGGCGCTGGCACCGGGTCCGAGAGAGAACAAGGGGACGAGGCCGGGCGGCGAGGCGGCTCGGGCGGTGGGAGGCCATGGCGGCGTCGGAGACCAAGATCATCTACCACCTGGACGACCAGGAGACGCCCTACCTGGTCAAGCTGCCGCTGCCGGCCGAGCGGGTCACGCTGGGCGACTTCAAGGCGCTGCTCAACCGGCCCAACTACAAGTTCTACTTCAAGTCCATGGACGATGATTTCGGGTGAGATTTTTTTTTTGGCAGGGGACGATGGGCCTGGGAGTCCCCGCGGGCCTGGGAGGGAGGAGCAGCCCTCTTCTTCCCCCCCCTCCCGCCGTCTTGGCCGACCCATCCAGTCCGTCCTCCCCAGCGACCCCTCCCACCCCCCCTCAAACCCTTCGGATTGCAACTCCCATCCTCCCCGGCCTGGGCGCCGATCGGCTGCTGCGGGTCGGGGTTTTTGCTGGCGCCGCGTCGCCCGGGCGGCGTTTTTGCTTTTCGCTTGGGCCACGAAAGGGAACAAAAAAGAAAAAGCAAGACAGCCCCATGCTTATAACCCGCGCCTAACCCGGTCGTGGCTGGACGGGGGGGGGGGGGCTGATTCGGGCTGTCGGGTTTACTGAAGCCCATCCACCCGGGTCGGAGCTTGGGGAGGACCCCCAATTTGAGGGTTAGGACCACCATCACCCCAATTTGGGCAGTGGTCCTTCCTCCCCCCAATTTGAGGGTTAGGACCACCATCACCCCAATTTGGGCAGTTGTCCTTCCTCCCCCCCAATTTGAGGGTTAGGACCACCATCACCCCAATTTGGGCAGTTGTCCTTCCTCCCCCCCAATTTGAGGGTTAGGACCACCATCACCCCAATTTGGGCAGTTGTCCTTCCTCCCCCCCAATTTGAGGGTTAGGACCACCATCACCCCAATTTGAGGGGTGGTGGTGGAAGTCCTTGGTGGTCTCTGAGCTTGAGTTGTTTTTCTTGCAAACATTTTGTGATCCAAACTAGGGAACATCATCAGCGCTGGAAGAGAGTGGGGTTGGCAGGGAGGAAGAGGAGGAAAAGAGGACTCAGACTATTATAGGGCTTACATTATATTATATCATATTATATTATATTATACTATATTATATTATATCATATTTATTATTTATTTAATTCGACTTCTGTGCCGCCCAATCCTGAAGGTCTCAGGATTATATTATATCATATCATATATTATATCATATCCTACCCAGGCTTCATGCTCTGGGGAATCCAGAGCATGATACTCTGGTCTTTCGAGACTGAAGGATGCCAATGCAAATTATATCTCATATATCTATTATATAAGGTATGGGAGTAAAATCTAGAATTGGCTAAAAAAGAAATGGCAAAGGAAGTGAAATTGAATAGAAAACCTAAAAGATTAATAATGGATAAAGGAATTTTTGACATGTTAACAAAAATATGCAAGCATAAACGTTAACCAAATAATGTAAAAATATATAGGTATATCTCTGTTAGAACTTCTGATAGAAATGGAGATGTACCGTAAATACCCCAAGTGTGTGTTTTTGTGTTTGTCTTTTAGGTGTGTTATGTTTTAATTTAAAAATAAAGGTTTAAACAAAAAGGAAAAGAGGAGGAAGGGGAGGCCTGTGGGGTCCTTGCTGTTTTCTGACTTTGGTTGGGTTTTTTTTTTTTAAAGACATTTCATTACCCAACTATGTCACATCATCAATACTGTGGGGTTTTTGCAGGGAAGAGGAGGGGGAGGACTGTGGTGTCCTTGGTATTCTCTGAACTTGCTTGTTTTCTTGCAGACTTTTCATGATCCAGACTAATAATTTGGATCATGAAACATCTGCGGGGAAACAACAAAGACCAGAGAACGACAAGGACCCCGGCGTTCCAACCCCGAGCTACAAATATCCTCTCTTTGTTTTCCCAATAAATTCTTCAAAGGCCATTAAACTTTCCTCCTTCCGAAGTAGAGGCGCAAACGGCCAGTTCCAGCTCAGCAAACTCTGCTTCATCCTGGATTTCCTCATTAATTTTGATGCTGCCAATTTATTTTGAGGTGTGGTGTAGCCAATATCGGGTTGCTACCTGGCACTTGCCACACGGGTTACCAGTAGTGAAAACGGAACTCACGCGCAGCTTTGCATCGCCGCCATGCGCTTGTATGTATCCCAGCGAGATTTTGCTTCTGTGCAAGCGTGGAAACACAAAATTTGCCAAAATCTCTCTCGTGTGCATCCTCTCGCAATATTGTGCTTCCTGTGCAGAAGCAAAATCTCGCGGGGACACGTGCATGCTGGCGACCCAAAGCTATACACGCATTGCACCCCTAGCGGCGGTAAGTAGCAAACCCCGTCTGGGTGTAACGACTCCCCCCATGGAGATGTTACCCAATAGGTTGGACTTTAAGCCAGGGGTCTCCAACCTTGCCGACGTTAATCCTGGCGGACTTCAACTCCCAGAATTCCCTAGCCAGCTGTGTCTGTTTCCTTTTCCCTTACCATCTAAAGTGGAGCAATTGCAGAGGAAGGGATTGCAAGAGAGTAAACTTTGCTGGCTGGGGAATTCTGGGAGTTGAAGTCCGCCAGGCTTAAAGCCGCCAAGGTTGTAGAGCCCTCCTTTAAGCTACTCGAGCAGGCTGGGTTCAAATGAGACCCGCAACCCCAGAAATCCTAGCCCAGGTTTAACCCGAGGCACTGAGCTTTACATCCTTATGATCCCTGTTGCTTGGACTGATCATTAGGCCAATTAAGATGGTGGTGTTCAGCAGTCTGTAAACGCTAGGCCATAATTGGCAGTTCCAAGCTCTCAGCTTTAATTGGCATAGAGCCTCTCCTCAACCTCAAGAGCAGCTCCATGTTGGCTTAGAGCTTCATGATTTATGAAAGAAATAACTTGCGGAAGGTTGGATGTTCAATGTTGCAAGAGCATCAAACTACAGTGTTCCCTCGATTTTCGCGGGGGATGCGTTCCGAGACCACCCGCGAAAGTCGAATTTCCGCGAAGTAGAGATACGGAAGTAAATACACCATTTTTGGCTATGGACAGTATCACAAGCCTTCCCTTAACACTTTAAACCCCTAAATTACCACTTCCCATTCCCTTAACAACCATTTACTCACCATTATTACTGGTCCTCACCATTGAATAAGACACTTAGTGATCCTGATATTTATAAACATAATTATTTATTAACAATAATTTTTTTTTTTGTTATTTATTTGCAAAAATTATTAGTTTGGCGATGACATATGACATCATCGGACGGGAAAAACCGTGGTATAGAAAAAACCCTGCGAAGTATTTTTTAATTAATATTTTTTGAAAAACCGTGGTAAAGGCTATTCGCGAAGTTCGAACCCGCGAAAATCAAGGGAACACTGTATAGCATTAGCATTTAGACTTATATACTGCTTTTACAGCCCTTTCTAAGTGGTTTACAGAGAGTAAGCATATTGCCCCCAACAATCTGGGTGCCGACCTTGGAAGGATGGAAGGCTGAGTCATCTTGAATCAACCTTGATATCGATCTGCCAAACTGCTGGCAGCCCGTGATCAGCAGAAGTAGCTTGCAGTTATGCACCCTAACCACTGCACCACCAAGGCTCTTGGTCCTCGCACGATCATGGTGTTTTCTGGATAGTCACGTGATCCAAATTCAAAGGCTCGGCATGTATTTTTTGAGAGTTGCAGGGTTCTGGGATCACCGGATCACCATTTGGGATCTGGCCCAGCTGTCTTCCGACAAGCAAAGCCAAAAGATTGAGGTCAGATTCACTTAATGACGGTGTAGGGTGTTTAAGAACTTCAGTGATCTGCGTTGCAGCTGTGGCAATAAACCTAGCAAAACTCGTTCGGCTAGCTGAATAACCGCTTTGCTTAGCAACGGAAATTCTGATCTAATTGTAGTTGTAAGTGTGGTCCCTGTATATGTGGTCCTTGATGTACAACCCATTCATTTAGCGATTGTTTGAGATTAACAACAGCACTAAAAATGGGGACCCTTTTTTTTCACTCGTGCAACCATTGGAGCATTTCCTAGTTACATAGAAACATAGAAGACTTGTGGCAGAAAAAGACCTCATGGTCCATCTAGTCTGCCCTTATACTATTTTCTGTATTTTATCTGATATTTTTGGATATCTTAGAAGATTGACGGCAGAAAAAGACCTCCATGTCCATCTAGTCTGCCCTTATCCTGTATTTTATCTTAGGATGGATCTATGTTTATCCCAGGCATGTTTCAATTCAGTGACTGTGGATTTACCAATCATGTCTGCTGGAAGTTTGTTCCAAGGATCTACTACTCTTTCAGTAAAATAATATTTTCTCACGTTGCTTTTGATCTTTCCCCCAACTACCCTCAGATTGTGTCCCCTTGTTCTTGTGTTCACTTTCCTATTAAAAACACTTCCCTCCTGGACCTTATTTAACCCTTTAACATATTTAAATGTTTCGATCATGTCCCCCCTTTTCCTTCTGTCCTCCAGACTATACAGATTGAGTTCATGAAGTCTTTCCTGATACGTTTTATGCTTAAGACCTTCCACCATTCTTATAACCCATCTTTGGACCCGTTCAATTTTGTTACATGATCCAAATTCAGATGCTTGGCAAACGATTCATATTTACAACGGTTGCGGTGTCCCAAGATCATGGGATTCCCCTTTTGTGACCTGACAAGCAATGTCCATGGGGGAGGGGGAGGGGAGCTAGATTCACTTAATGACCATGTGACTAACTTAACAACTGCAAGGATTCAGTTAACCTCTGTGGCAAGAAAGGTCAGGAAAAAAATGGGGCAAAGCTCAGCACAGAAATCGGTTCTGGTCGTAAGTCGAGGACTACCTGCATTGCATTGCAGGATTGGAGATTTGCTGCTCCCTGACCCAAATTCTACTAAGACTTGCACTCATTTTAATACTCCAGGATTCTCAATGCTTTAGAATTTTACTTAATCCCACCCTGACGGTTTTTAACGAATTCCACAGTTCACATTTTGGGGGCTTTGAAGATCTGCTTCGGATCAAGCAGTTTGGCCAAAACGCGTTGGGTTAATGGAGAAAAGATGCTCATTTAAGATGGCGAAACCCTCCGGGCAGAGGGAATTGTAGTAGCCAGACGCTGATGTACTCCTGGACTTAAGCTCCTGGCAAAGTTGGGCTCTTGCTTTGTTTTCCTGCCCTATGGAAAGTGGAGGGCTTCCTTTTGTCAAAAGTCATCCAGATTCCAGTTCTCTGAGCCTGCAGCTTTTGTACAGCGGTCTAGTGGCAGATCCTCC
Organism: Erythrolamprus reginae; assembly: GCF_031021105.1. Lineage (NCBI taxonomy): Eukaryota > Metazoa > Chordata > Lepidosauria > Squamata > Dipsadidae > Erythrolamprus > Erythrolamprus reginae. The sequence goes on along the minus strand of NC_091954.1, from coordinate 114,027,249 downwards.
GAACAACAATGTGGGTTTTTTCCAAACAAATAATCCAAAATGATGAATGCTGATTGTTTTTTGGCTTCTGTCCTGGGATCCTGCTTGGCAGAATGCTGGAGAGTTTCAATACCAAATTAGTAATCTTCCAGAAAGATGGTAGAAAGATGAGTCTTTGATCAGTCTTGGGTCTGGATAGGATCCTGCCATAGACTCAAATTTCTCACTTTCTCCTCTCCCTCCCTCTCTCCTCCTCCCCCATCCTCCTCCTTTTCCCTTCTCCCCTTCTCCTCCTCCTCCTCCTCTTCTCCTCCTCCTCCTCCTTCTCCTCTCACTGTTGTAAGTAACTGCTTGGCTGAAAAATACTTTTGGTGGAACTAAATATCTTTTGAACAAATGGTTTCCTAAAATAGCCCTTTTGTCCTTGCTAGTTCAGAGTTCAGCTGGTGGGGTAGGGCCGGGCTAGGAAAGCTAGGAGGTTTTGGTGCTGGGGGCAAACAGGGAGGCCCCCTTTCTCTCTCATACTGCCTGCCTAGTGGTTGTTTGGCCTCCAGCTTATTGGAGATTAAACCCAGCTAGGCCTCAATGTACAACAGCTCATTTCATGACCATGGCGGTTCGAAGTTACAACGGCCCCGAAAAAAGGGAACTTATGTCCATTTTTCATACTTAATGGCTATTGCAGCATCCCCCATGGCCATGTGATCAATATTCACATGCTTGGTTTTTTTAGTATTTTTTTATTTATTCTCCACAATTTCCACACACACACATATATATACTGCTCAAAAAATAAAATAAAGGGAACACTTAAACAACACAATATAACAATATAACAAGAGCCTACAAAACTTTTGCCAGACCCATCCTAGACTATTGCTTATCTGTCTGGAACCCATACCACATCTCAGACATCAACACCCTTGAAAATGTCCAAAGATATTTCACCAGAAGAGCCCTTCACTCCTCCACTCGAAACAGAATATCCTACAAAAATAGACTAACAATCCTGGGCCTAGAAAGCCTAGAACTACGGCGCCTAAAACACGATATGAGTATTGCTCACAAGATCATATGCTGCAATGTCCTACTGGTCAATGACTATTTCAGCTTCAACCGCAATAACACAAGAGCATGCAACAGGTTCAAACTTAATACGAACCGCTCCAAACTTGACTGTAAAAAATATGATTTCAACAGTCGAGTTATTGAAGCGTGGAACTCATTACCGTACTCAATTGTGTCAACCCCTAACCCCCAACATTTCTCCCTTAGACTCTCCACGATTGACCTCTCCAGGTTCCTAAGAGGCCAGTAAGGGGCATACATAAGTGCACTGGTGTGCCTTTCGTCCCCTGTCCAATTGTCTTTCCTTTCTCTCACTTATCATATATATTCTCTTCCTTTCATATATCCTCTCCTCTAAGTTCACTTTCATCCTCTTTTATATTATCACATGTCTATCTTTCTTCCTATGTATTTGTGTATAGGACAAATGAATAAATAAAATAAAAATCAATCAATCAATCAAACTTCTGTGAAATCAAACTGTCCACTTAGGAAGCAACACTGATTGATAATCAATCTCACATCATGTCAGCACATTCAACTTTGTACAGAACAAAGTATTCAATGAGAATACAGTATTTCATTCATTCAGATCTAGGATGTGTTCTTCGAGTATTCCCTTTATTTTTTTGAGCAGTGTATATTTCAATGCATCTACCTTAAGATATATCAATAACATTCACAATTCTACATTTTAATCCAATCATTCTTAAACCAATATCCTGTTTTGCACCTATTCTATATACTACTGCTCATCAGTCTGTTTTCCTCTTTTCTTTACACTCCTCTCCTTCTGTCTCCATCTTTTCTTTCTATCTGCATATTCCTTCTCTCCCCTTCCTACTTCACTACCTCTCTTCTCCCTTCACTTTCCTAATTCCTCTTTCTCCCTCTTTGTCTTTCCCTGAGTGATTCTTATCTTAGTTCATATTTAGCAGACTGATAACATATTCCCATACATTTTCAAACTGTTGGCATCTCTTAAATTATTTTTATATAATTTCTATAGACATAATTCTTTAATCTGAATATATGGTATTAATCTAATGCTGCCTCCTCAAAACTTAATAATTTTGACGCTTGGGTCTACCACCATTTATTCTCCATTTTCTTCTTTTACCGTCATTCTAATTTAATTTCTAAATATATTCATTTTCTAACCAATCGTAAAACTTCACCCATACATTATAATATCCTGTATCTTCCTTGTCTTTAATTTTCTTTTTTCTTTTTTATAAATTTCTTTATTGAGTTTTCACATATAGTTCAAATCATACATTATTCTGTTTTACAGATTATAAACCATCTCTTTTAAAATTCTTATAATAAATTTTTACCTGTTACATTCCATTATATACATTATATTTCATACTTTTATATTCTAATATTTATTATATTCAATAACTGGTAAATAAAACTTTTTACAAGGTAGCTGTAGATTGTTTCCATTGTACTGTTGCTTCTTATTATATTGTTTCTATATTCTCTTTTGAACCCATTCATGCCATTTTTGCCATGTTCGTTTTGATTCTGTGATTTTGTTTCCCTTAATTGAGTTAGTGAGTTCATCCATCTCCACGCATGTATATATCTTATCTATAATTAATTCTTCCGTTGGGGTCTGATCATTTTTCCAGAGTTGTGCTATCGCGATTCTCGTTGCGGTGTTTATGTGTGTTGTAAAAAGCATTGTTTGTTTTGAGTAGTGTTTTCTCCAAACTCCTAATAGCATAGCTTCTGGGGTAAATTCTATTTCCTCTTTCGTAATCTCTGAAAGCCAAGTATGAGTTATTTTCCAAATTTTTTGTATCATAGGACATGACCACCACATATGGAAAAAAGTACCTCTTTCATTTTTACCCTTCCAACATGTGTCTAATAATGTTGGGTAAATCTTTGCAAAGATTTACCCTTGTCTTTAATTTTCATGTCAGTTTGTTCATCTCTGCGCAGTCCAGGATTTTCTTAATTGCCTTTCTATCAGAGGGAATTTTGGCTGCTTTCCATTTTTGTACAATATTCACACACTTGTGAATTTATCATATTTATGACAATTGCCAGGGTCCCTTTTCCGACCTTCTGACCAGCAAAGTCACTGGGGCAGCCAATATGCACTCACTGGCTGTGTTACTAACTTAACAACTACAGTGATTCACTGAACAATTATGGACAAAACAAGTAAAAGGGGGCAAAATTCACTTAACAACTGTCTTGCTTAGCAACCAAAATTTTGGGCTCAGTTGTGGCCCTAAGGCAAGGGCTACCTGTAGATCTGGAAGTGAGGGCTATCTGTAGTGCAGAGAAGAGCAACAAAGATAATTAGGGGACTGGAGGCTAAAACATATGAAGAACGGTTGCAGCAACTGGGCATGGCTATTTTAATGAAAAGAAGGACCAGGGGGGACATGACAGCCATGTTCCAATATCTCAGGGGTTGCCCCAAAGAAGAGGGAGTCAACCTATTCTCCAAAGCACCTGACGGTAGGACAAGAAGCAATGGGTGGAAACTAAACAAGGGGAGAAGCAACTTAGAAGTAAGGAGAAATTTCCTGACAGTCAGAACAATTAATCTGTGGAACAGCTTGCCTCCAGAAGTTGTGAATACTCCAGCACTGGAAGTATGCTTTGTATGTATGTATGTATGTATGTATGTATGTATGTATGTATGTATGTATGTATGTATGTAAGGTTGGGATCCCTTTGGGGGTCGAACGACCGTTTCATAGGCCGTTTCAAATTCCCACAGTATTAGGAATTAAAGTTTCTATTGTGGCGCCTTGGAACATACTTTTACAATCCGACCAATCGGGCGTTTACGGTGGGGGTGTCACTCTAATCTTCCTGACAATCCGCTTACAGCTCTGTTGGGAGAATTGGCGCTAGACTTATGGTTGGGGGTCACCACAACACGAGGAACTGTATTAAGAGGTCGCGGCGTTAGAAAGGTCGAGAACCATTGCTCTAGGCCAAGGGTGGGCAAAGTTGGCTCTTCTATGACATCTGGACTTCAGCTCCCAGAATTTACGAGGTAGCATGATTGGCTCAAGAATTCTGGGAATTTTGAATCCCACCATTGGGACTCATGTGATTAAAAGTTGGGTACTTTGCTACCGGCTCATATTTATACACCTTTTGTAACTTTCTGACAAGCAAAATCCATGGGGAAGCCAGATTTTCCCAGTCCACCGTGTTACTAATTTAACAACTGCGATGATTCACTTACCAACGGCGGCAAGAAAAGTCTGTAAAATATAATAGAATTCTTTATTGGCCAAGTGTGATTGGACACACAAGGAATTTGTCTTTGGTGCAGATGCTCTCAGTGTTCATAAAAGAAAATATACAATTGTCAAGAATCATGAGGTATGAGCCAGATGAGGCAAACCCCACTCAACTGCCTCGCTCAATGACAGAAATTTTGGGTTCCATTGGGGCGGTTGTATGTTGAGGAATACCTGTAAACTATTTAAATGCATACATTTATTTATTTATTTATTAGATTTGTATGCCGCCCCTCTCCGTAGACTTGGGGCGGCTCACAACAATAGCAAAGACAATGTAAGAACAAATCCAACAATTTAAAAAACACTAAAAACCCCATTATTAAAAACAAACATACACAGAAACATACGATGTATAAACTGTATAGGCCCGGGGGAGATGTCTCAGTTCCCCCATGCCCGACTGCAGAGATGGGTCTTAAGAACTTTACGAAAGGCAAGCAGGGTAGGGGCAGTTCTAAACTCCGGGGGGAGCTGGTTCCAGAGGGTCAGGGCCGCCACAGAGAAGGCTCTTCCCCTGGGTCCCGCCAAACGACATGGTTTAGTCGACGGGACACGGAGAAGGGCAACTCTGGGACCTAACTGGTTGCTGGGATTCGTACGGCAGAAGGCGGTCCCGGAGATATTCTGGTCCGATGCCATAATTGTAAATGTTTTTTTTAAATAATGTTTTATCAAAAGGCAGTTCCAGAGGCTGCACGAGAGTAGGGTCATTCCTTGTGATTTCAGAGGGTCCAAAGGCCTGTCGGGTCACGGTGTCAAAATGACACCATGTCACACATTAAGCCATCCTGTTTAGGATTCACTTTCAAAACAGGCATTTTGTTGGAGTCCCTTATTCTTTCTTCCCTCTACTTTTGTTCTTCGCAATGGCATTAAAATCACCAGGAGGTTCTGGAGGTGGAAAGGAGACCTATACTGAGGAACTAGACTTGACGAAGTCAACCTGATATTTTTGGATATCTTTCTAGAAACATAGAAGATTGACGGCAGAAAAAGACCTCCTGGTCCATCTAGTCTGCCCTTATCCTGTATTTTATCTTAGGATGGATCTATGTTTATCCCAGGCATGTTTAAATTCAGTTACTGTGGATTTACTAACAACGTCTGCTGGAAGTTTGTTCCAAGCATCTACTACTCTTTCAGTAAAATAATATTTTCTCATGGGTGAGAATATTTTCCATGGGTGTCTGTGGAGATTCTCTTATCAACCAGGTCATGGTGGTCCCAAAGCTGCTTGTTCCAAAAATGTTTTTTTCTTGAAAATGTTTTGCTTCCCACCCGGGAAGCTTCTTCAGTTTTGACTGAATGGTGGGGAATGGAAAGATTTATATTCTTGGCAGATCACTCCAAATCCTTCCATTCCTCACCATTCAGTCAGAACTGAAGAAGCTTCTTGGATGAGAAGCGAAACGTTTTTCATGAAAAAAAAGAAGAAACAACCCAAAAAGTCCAGATGCCTTTTGGAAAAACAGCTTTGGGGTGTTTTTCCATGAGCTTTCCTGGTGATCCAAGTCTGTTGGTCTTGATGGCAGTGGGATTTCCTCTGAAGGCCATTTCCTAGGACAGTGGTGGGAAATGATGGTCTTTTATGATTTGTGGACTTCAACTCATAGAAACATAGAAGTCTGACGGCAGAAAAAGACCTCATGGTCCATCCAGTCTGCCCTTATACTATTTCCTGTATTTTATCTTAGGATGGATATATGTTTATCCCAGGCATGTTTAAATTCAGTTCCTGTGGATTTATCTACCACGTCTGCTGGAAGTTTGTTCCAAGGATCTACTACTCTTTCAGTAAAATAATATTTTCTCATGTTGCTTTTGATCTTTCCCCCAACTAACCTCAGATTGTGTCCCCTTGTTCTTGTGTTCACTTTCCTATTAAAAACACTTCCCTCCTGGACCTTATTTAACCCTTTAACATATTTAAATGTTTCGATCATGTCCCCCCTTTTCTTTCTGCCCTCCAGACTAGACAGATTGAGTTCATGAAGTCTTTCCTGATACGCTTTATGCTTAAGACCTTCCACCATTCTTGTAGCCCGTCTTTGGACCCGTTCAATTTTGTCAATATCTTTTTGTAGGTGAGGTCTCCAGAACTGAGCACAGTATTCCAAATGTGGTCTCACCATCACTCTATATAGTGGGATCATAATCTCCCTCTTCCTGCTTGTTATACCTCTAGCTATGCAGCCAAGCATCCTACTTGCTTTCCCTAGCAGCATTGGGTGGCTCAGGAATTCTGGGAGTCGAAGTCCACAAGTTATGAGGGAACCATCGTTCCCCAATTCTATTCTACGAGATTAATGGTCTTGTGCCATCGGCTAGCCACTCCGAGGACGAGATAGGTCAGTTGGAACCATCCGAGAGAACATAACTTATCTTGACAAACTTGAACAATGTGTCCTATCGAAGAAAATTAATTTTATTGTGGAGAAAAGCAAAGCTTTACATTTAGACAGGGAAAAATCAAAGCTATAAATAAGTACAGATCAAAACAGTAACTGTGAGAGGGACATTGGAGTCCTAGTGGATGGTCACTTAAACATGAGCCATAAATGTGGGGAGGCATCAGCAGACAAAAAAAATCTAATGCAATCCTGGATTGTATAAACAGAGGCATAGAATCAAATATCACATGAAGTATTAAGTACCGTTTTATAAAGCTTTTAGTAAGGCCATACCTGGAGCACCACATCTAGTTTTGGTCACCACATTACAAAAATAATGTCGAGACTTTGGAAAAAGTGCAGAGAAGAGCAACTAAGATGATTAAAAGCCTGGAAACTAAAACATACGAAGAACAGCTACAGATTTTGGCTCTGGCTAGTCTAAAGAAAAGAAGAACCACAGGGTGACATGACAGCTGTATTTTTGGGGCTACCACAAAGAAGAGGGAGTCAATTTATTGTCAAAAGCACCAGAGGGCAGGACAAGAAACAATGGTTGGAGACTAATCAAACAGAGAAGCAACCTGGAATTAAGGAGAACCTTCCTAATAGTGAGAACAACTAACCAGCGGAACAACTTGCCTCTAGAAATCATGGGCACTCCATCACGGGAGGTTTTTAAGAAGAGACTGGACAGTCACTTGCTGAGATTGTATAGGTTCTCCTGCTTGAGCAGGGGGCTGGACTAGAAGACCTCCAAGGTCCCTTCCAGCTCTATTCTATTCTAATTATTTACTCAAGCTAACAGACCAGTGGCAAGAGATTGAGAGTTCCTGTCCAAAATAGCTTCAGGATTTAGACCATAAAAAGAGTGGAGAGACTTCAAGTGTTGCAACCAAACTCAGCCAACAGTTCTACTATCGTGGCCCAGACAACATGCTAAACGACAATAAAGTTTGTTTGGTTGGTTTGGGGCTTTAGCATATTGTATAAACTGCTCCATGGGTGGGTTGGTCATTCTTAATTTCTGGCTCGGCCCATTGTGTGGCTGCCCGCCTGGTTGTGTAATTTATTCAAACAAAACATTGGTAAAACAAACAATAGCTTAGGGTGCTTTATAATCCAGATATCCAAGGAATGAAGATAACAGAAAGGAGTGCAGAGGTCAAATGTGCCAACTCAAATTTTGGGGAAGAAGGATTGGAGGGAAAAAATGCAATAAAATACAGGTAGTCATCGACTTATGACTATTCATTTAGTGACTGTTCGATGTTAACAACTGCACTGGAAAAAGTGAGTTATGACCCTTTTCACACTCAAAGGTCAGGGCCCTGGCAATTGCCTCCTGTTTATGATGGTCGTAGCATCCCCGGGTCATGTGACTAACTCCACAACTGCAGTGATTTCCTTAATGGCTGTGATACGAAAGGTCACACAATGGTGCAAAAACTCACTTAACTGTCTCGCTTAGCAATTTTGGGCTCAATTGCGGTCATAATTTCAGGACCACCTGTACGCATACAGTAAAATTTTGTGGAAAGAAAATAATATGAATCGGCTGAATTTTGTTTGGTAAAATAAACTTTATTTGGTAGGTTGTCCCCCCCCCCCTCTTCTGATGGCATGCAGTGGGGAAACTCTAGGTCAAGGCGTGGATTTGGCCCACAGGGTGCTTAAATCTGGCCCGCGTGTTTGGCCTGGAAATAGCCAGCCCCGCGAGCCAGATTTAAGCACCCCATGAAGAATCCACACCTCTGGCAGCCAAAATAGGGCACAGGTGGGGCACACGCTCATTTTAGCCTGGTTGGCCAGTAATACCCTGCTGGCCAAAATGGCGTGGAGGGCCGCACCCTTTTCCTGTATGCCCCCTTTTGGTCAGCAAAGTGCTGGACACCATCCAGGCTGTAAATGGGGCATGTGGGGGAGGGGTTGCGTGCGATCCCTCATGCCCCATTTTGATCGGCAAAGGGCTGAAAAGCCATCCAGTCCGAAAAGGGTGCGTGATCTCCTGTGCCATGTTTTGGCCGGCAGGGTGCTGCCAGTTTCTGCATTGCAGTGACCTCCATTTTGATTCTGGATTCTGGCCGGCCCTGACAAGAAGCCCTTGTTTGTTCTTTTGGAAGCATCTGTTCCACCCCCCTCTCCGTCCCCCTCCTCTAAAGCAAACACCAGTAAAATAGAGCAACGGGAGGGGCTTTTCTCCTAATTCAGGTTTCTCCTGACTGGAACTAGTGTGTCCTTTTTAATCCCAAGCAAAATCGAATTAAAAGCCAGCGCCTGACGGTTGCAGTCCCAACTCCTACCCTGAGGATGCAAACAGAGGCCTTTTAATTATCACCCCCTTTTTCTCCAAGGGTTTTATGGCTGCCCTTTTTTTTAAAAAAGGGGACTGGTTTGAGAGCAGAGCAAAGGAATGGGAGACTGGAATTTCCCAGGGCCGCTTGGGTTTTTTGGCAGCCGTCTCTCGCACAGGCAAAGATACGTTGACGGGGATAAAATAATCCGCTGATTTATTTCCATTGTGCGGGAGATGGGTTTGAAACCCATGCCAGAATTATTCCCCCTCCCCTTCCCGCTCCTAGCAGAGACGAAAGGCTTGGATCCCTCGTCCGACAAGCCGTCGCTTTTTCAAACGCCGGCTGGCGTCACGCCCTCTGTCCTTCCTCAGCTTCGCAGGCTGCCAGCGGTGGGTGTTCCAAGTTGGCATTTCGGGTTTGCTGCTGATGACGGTTGGCGGGAGCTGCTGGGCCGTTCTGGGCTGGCGAGACCCGGGCGTACAATACGACTTGTTTTCTTTGCTAATTTTTCCCTTGTTGCACATTTGGCGGAGCGGCGGGCCTGCCTGCCTGCCTTGCCTTGCCTGGAGCAAAGCTGTACTGACGTGGTCCTCCTCCGCCCATTTTGCTGCCAACAGGCTCAGTCAAGGAACAAGGAAAGTTCCGTCCTTAGATTAGCTTGGCGCCTGTCATGGCTCTCGAAAGGAATAAGCTGAGGGGTTTTTTTGTGCAGGCCTGTTATGATACTGTCCCAATTTTTTTCGGGGTTATTTTTTTTCTCCACTCAAAAACATGTTCAATATCATATACCTTCCATCTACATTATAATACAATAATGATCCATTTGCTTTGGTATTTATCCTCCCTCCTTTCTTTTATCACCTGAAAAATCAAATATAAAATTTTCCAACATCCTTGTTCAAAGTTAGTGCCATTAAGCTAATACATCTAATCAAGTATTTTCACCGATCAATAAATTGAGGCCAAAGGGACCTCTAATAGTGCTCAATTTAATTTTCATATATCCTTATTTATTCATACTGTATACAACTCTAAATCCTTATTTCTAGCTTAATTGCCCTTTTTAACATAAAAAGAAAAAACGTTAACATAAACAAGCAAAGAAAAAACAATATTACTTATATCATCATCATCATCATTATTATTATTATTTCAATACAACACAGCAAACGAGATCACTATGCTGGATTTTGTATTTCATCACCAGTCGGGCGATTATTATTATTATTATTATTATTATTATTATTATTAATTATCACATGATTCTTGACAAATGTATATCTTATTTTATGGACGCTGAGAGCATATGCACCAAGACAAATTCCTTGTGTGTCCAATCACACTTGGCCAATAAAAATTCTATTCTATTCTATTCTATTCTATTCTATTAGTTAGATTTGTATGCCGCCCCTCTCCGAAGACATCCCTTCATATTCACTAGATCTTATTGAATATCCTCATAACAATAGCATTACCGGAAAGTGAAGGCCGAGCCGTAACAGATCATTAGACATCAATCAATTAAAATTTACATTATTACACATTCATGACACTGTCCCAATTCTTTAAAGTGGGGGTGGGGGACGAGGGCTCTTTTATGACGGGTGGACTTCCGCTCCCAGAATCCCTGGGTCAGCCAGGGCTTGGCTGACTCAGGAATTCTGGGAGTTGAAGTCCATTCGTCGTAAAAGAATCCTTGTTTCCCACCTCTACTTTAAAGGCTTAAATCAGTGATGGGGAACCTTTTTTCCCTCAGGTGCTGAAAGCACATGAGTGCACGCTATCGCACCCGCGTGACTGTTCACACACATAATTCAATATCTGGGGAGGGCGAAAATGGCTTTCTTCACACACCCCTCCCCCGGAGGCCTCTGGAGGTCAGAAATGGAGCAGCCTCCGAACGCCGAACGCGGAAGTTCGGGTTTGGCGTTCGGCTTCAGGAGGCTGCTGGAAAGCCGCCCGGCTGTTTTAAAAGGTGACAGCCGGGCTGGGGGGCTCCCCAGCAACACCCCGAACCCGGAAGTTCGGCAAAAGTTCGGGGTTCGGGAGGTTGCTGGGGAGCCCCCCAGCCCGGCTGTCACCTTTTAAAACAGCCGGGCGGCTTTCTAGCAGCCTCCGAACGCCGACCGCGGAAGTTCAGGTTTGGCGTTCGGCTTCGGGAGGCTGCTGGAAAGCTGCCCGGCTGTTTTAAAAGGTGACAGTTGGGCTGGGGGGCTCCCCAGCAACCTCCCGAACACCGAACTTTTGCCGAACTTCCGGGTTCGGGGTTCGGGAGGTTGCTGGGGAGCCCACAGGCTGTTTTAAAAGGTGATAGCCGGGTAGCAGCGTTTTTTTGCAGGTTTTTTTTTTGGTTGCACGGATTAATTGACTTTACATTGTTTCCTATGGGAAACAATGTTTCGTCTTACGAACCTTTCGTCTTACGAACCTCCCCCTGGAACCAATTAGGTTCGTAAGACGAGGTATGACTGTACTGTGTTCAGTTCTGGAGACCTCACCTACAAAAAGATATTGACAAAATTGAACAGGTCCAAAGACGGGCTACAAGAATGGTGGAAGGTCTTAAGCATAAAACGTATCACAGGAAAGACTTCATGAACTCAATCTGTATAGTCTGGAGGACAGAAGGAAAAGGGGGGACATGATCGAAACATTTAAATATGTTAAAGGGTTAAATAAGGTTCAGAAGGGAAGTGTTTTTAATAGGAAAGTGAACACAAGAACAAGGGGACACAATCTGAGGTTAGTTGGGGGAACAATCAAAAGCAACATGAGAAAATATTATTTTACTGAAAGAGTAGTAGATCCTTGGAACAAACTTCCAGCAGACGAGGTAGATAAATCCACAGTAACTGACTTTAAACATGCCTGGGATAAACATACAGTATATCCATCCTAAGATAAAATACAGAAAATAGTATAAGGGCAGACTAGATGGACCATGGTGTCTTTTTCTGCCGTCAGTCTTCTAATCCTATCCTTGGGCCAGTCACTTTCTCCCAGCCCTGGGAAGGAAGCAATGGCAAACCACTTCTGAAAAACCTTGCCTAGAAAACTTCAGCGATTTATCCATGCCGTCTCTGAGAACTCCGACCCGAGTGAATGGAAGGACAATATATATAAAAAAGAAAAATCATTACTGTAATTTTTTTTCCCTCCTGAGTAATTTCTTGGCAGGACTTACCTCATTAATTTAACTTGGAGGAAAGGAACCTGTAGATCAGCCTTCCCCAGTCTGATGCCTTCAAGATGTGTCGATGCTAAAACCATTATCCTCATCCAGCGTAATTGAAATAAATGCCAGTTAAGGAACCGAATGGTACTTGGCGGGGAAAAAGAGCAAGGGTGGCAACTCTTTTGGTTGGCCATACTTGGCATTTTGTGGAATTCCCCAGGGTGGTAGAGCTGTGGCGTAACCTGGCCATGTTCTCTTTCTTTTCCTGAGGCTGATGGGGAGAAATTAAGCACTTAATTGATCACCTGGTGGCAGCACCCAGACAGCTGGCCTTAAAAATTTAGTTTGCCTTTTCCAGATCTGTTTGGAGACAGAGAATAACAGAATAAACAGAGTTGAAAGGAAGGTCTTGGAGGTCTTCTAGTCCAGCAAATGCTGGCTGGGGAATTCTGGGAGTTGAAGTCCAGATATCTTCAAGTTGCCAAGGTTGGGAAACACTGTTCTAGTCCAACCTAAGCAGGAGATCCTATACCTGTGATGGCGAACCAATGACCCGAGTGCAGTGATGGGCTGCCAAATTTTTTACTGCCACACTTTGGGCTTGGCTTGTTTTGTGGGCATGGCTTCATGGCCATGTGACCGGGTAGGAGTGGCTTGACAAATCATATGACTGGGGGCTTAAAGGTCATGTGACTGGGCGGGAGTGGCTTACCGACCAAGGTAAGTTTTCAAATAGGTGCTTAATCCACTCTTTCTCAGTGGATTAAGTCACATTATTTGAATAGCCACAAAAAGGACAAATGACAGGCAGCATTATTTGTTGAGGAAGCACAGTAACATTTTAAGGTTTTGTACTGAACCCACAAGGTTCAGTATGATAACAGATTAGGCAAGTAGATTCCCGTA